>NC_061508.1:177592773-177699639 GCF_022539505.1 Lolium rigidum
CTTACTATATAACATAAGAAGACTATGTGCTTTGGTTTTTCATTTTTTTCATTTTTTGAATTTTTATGTCCATTTGAATTTTGGTCAAATCCTAGGTTAATTTGACCAAGAGTTAAACAAATTTAAAACATGAATATGAAAAAGTAAGCCTGTATCCTTCTTAGTCATTCCAAAATGAAGCTCTTGTGAGGTTTTTAAAATTTCTATGTTTGAAACCAAAAACACTTCTCTTCATGCATGCTTGACTTCATAAGATAGAATTTAGGGTTAGGGGTAGATACATGATTTTTCTGGTTCGAGTATGTCTAGATCTTGTTTATCAACTTGAATGCTTACTATAGGATATAAGATCGAAGACTATGTGCTTTGATTTTTTTTATTTTTATGCCCATTTGAATCTTGGTCAAATCCTTGGTTTGACCAAGATTGAAATAAGTTAAAAACATGAATATGAAAAAGTAAGCATGTATCGATCCTTCTTAATTAGTCACTCTAAAATGAAGCTCGTGGGAGTATTTTGAAAATTCCATGTTTGAAACCCAATACCACTTCTCTTCATGCTTGACTTCATAAGATAGAGTTTAGGGTTAGGGGTATATACATGATTTTTCTGGTTTGAATATGTCTAGACCTTGTTTATCGACTTGAATGTTCTTACTATATGACATAAGAAGACTATGTGCTTTGGTTTTTCATTTTTTGATTTTTTTCGAATTTTTATGCCCATTTGAATTTGCAATCGACCAAGATTGAAACAAGTTAAAAACATGAATATGAAAAAGTAAGCATGTATCGATCCTTCTTAGTCACTCCAAAATGAAGCTCGAGGGAGTATTTTGAAATTTCCATGTTTGAAATCCAATACCACTTCTCTTCATGCTTGACTTCGTAAGATAGAGTTTATGGTTAGGGGGTAGATACATGATTTTTCTGGTTTGAATATGTATAGATCCTGTTTATCAACTTGAATGCTTACTGTATGACAAGATTATGTTATTTCAATTTTTATTTTTTTATTTTTTGTATTTCTATGCCCATTTGAATCTTGGTCAAATCCTAGGTTTGACCAAGAGGTAAACAAGTTGAAAACATGAATATGAAAAAGTAAGCATGTATCCTTCTTAGTCACTCCAAAATAAAGCACTTGGGAGGTTTTTAAAATTTCTATGTTTGAAACCAAAAACAACTTCTCTTCATGCTTGACTTCGTAAGACAAAGTTTAGGGTTAGGGGGTAGATACATGATTTTTCTGGTTCTGTTGCGGTCAGAAACCCACCGGCGGTCAGCGACTGGCAACACAGTAGAGCCGGGAACAACTAGGGCTGCGGCTGGCCCCAGTCCCTCAGAGCGACGGCCCGCAAAGCCTCCTGGTCACACGTCCGATGCTATCGCAAGGGCGTGCCACCTGACCTATACCTGGTCAGGAAGGTGTTGGATGATGCCTCGCTTAGTTTCCTGCATGGCATACACGTACACGTTAAATACGAGCCTCGATCGGCTCTCAGGTTATCCTGTGAATCGGCTCAAAGAGCCGATCCACCCATGATTCGTACAAGGTGTCCGAATATATGGTGGTCCTGCTTGATCAAGATAAAGTTAATGCGATCTACGACGATTTAGGGTTTTCACCGCATAATCGGATCATCCTACTCACGATTGGGCCTCGCGCTCGCGCACGGTGACCGTAAGCCGATCCTAGACAGGGCCTAAAAACCAACACGAGGTTGATCCCCGGAACATCCTGTCTAGGGCTAGCAAACTCCACCCTACACGCCGCTGGATCCTCCAACCCTTTGTAAGGCCTAACTATTGCGGATGTTAAACTAATCCTTGATGAACAAGGAGCAAACGTAACGGATCGGATCTACTAAACTATGATCAAGCGGGGTGCCGCCCCTACACCTGAGATAGGTGTAAAGGCGGCTAGATGCATAAGGGTTGCACTACGACAACATATGATACGAAGAACAATGCTAACCCTAACAGATCTAAGATAACTACGTTGCTCGCCATCAAAAAGGCTTCAGCACGAGCAACGCATGAACAACCAGGATAGGCTTGTGCTGCCTAGATCGCAAGATGCGATCTAGGCAGCATGGTGCTTACCGGAGAAACCCTCGAGACGAAGGAGTTGGCGATGCGCCGAGATTTGTTTGTGCTGAACGTTGGTTGTTGTTTATTTCATAAACCCTAGATACATATTTATAGTCCAGGGGACTTTCTAACTCAAGCGTGCACCTAACCGTGCACGGGTAAAACTCTAACTCCTAATCGACACGTAATCTAATATGTTACAGATACAAGGGAAAACTAGCCCAAACTTTGCATGTAAGGCCGATTCACGTATTCCTTCTATATATATATTCTTCAAGTCCATCTTGATCACGGCCCACCTCTGATCCGGTCAAATTCTGGTGATAACACATGCCCCCCTGGTTTTGGAAATGTCATTTCCAAAATCATTATGCTTATCCCTCATCGGGTCTTGTCATGGCGTCTTGCCTCCTTGACTTTATCACCAATCTAAAAAATGAAGGAATGTCTTCACTTAACCCTGCCGATAGCCAGAGTCAGGCACTCCCCAAAAGAGCCGATGGTATCACATCAGCCTCTACGATAAAACGGGAGCAAGGCCAACCTAACTGCCCCTCCAAACGGTAACCTGCGCCCTTCGTCTGAGAAACTCAGATCCCCAAATCGCCGCCCAAACAGCTCTACGGATCTCAGATCTCAGCCGCGCCGTCCCGATCCCTCAGCGCATCCAATGGCGGAATCATCCAACGCCAACGCCATGGTCTCCGGTCTGAAGGTAATCCTCAACAGCCCCCTTGCCACATGCATCAATGTCAGGAGTAAACAGCAAACACCTGAATTAATGTTCTCTTCCACTATCAATTTTAGGTCTCAGACATCCTGCTGCCACATCCCTCTCTCGCAAATTCTATTTGCCTCGGTCCTCGTTCTTCCGAGAGTCCCGCCCTCTTAATTTCATGCGAAGCTAACAGGATCCCCTTCGTGAATCAGAACTTAGATCTGACCTCCTGGGCCGGCCCACTGCGAGCACTGGCCTAATCCCCACGAGGGTTGGGTGACATGGTACAACGAGTATCCAAAGCCCATTATGCCACACGGGAAGCCATAGGGATAGCCGATGCCCTGTCATTATCATTGTCTCCTCTTGAGAAGAATGAAAATATTCGAAAACCATCGGCTATTTCGGTCCGACGCATTGAGCTGCTTCATGTTTGGCCATGGCCCCATGACACCAACTCTGCTGGATGTGACCATGATCACGAGGCCTAGACATTGCATCCCCAAGCCCTTACGCATTCAAGCTGCCGAAAGTCCCTTTCACCCTTTCTTCTAAAAAAGAGTGTACCGGTTGGGGTGCCTACCTCAATCGTTATATGAAGACCAAAGGCCCTGTGACGGAGAGAGAACACACAGCCTTCTCGAACTTTTGGTTGGAACACTTCATATTCGTGGCCCATCACTTGCCCCTACCAAGAATTACCTTTCCCTAGCCTATGAAGCGGCCAAAGGCACCCATCTTGGCCTAGGCAAGCTGTTTCTTGGAGAGGTCTATCGATCTCTTCAGCGATGTCCGTCAAGCTTGTTCTCTCAAAAGACGAGTTAAAGCCGGCGGTCCACGGTGGTTTATTCGGTTATGGGCGCGGCTATACTTTCGAGAACCGGATCCCAGACTTCCCACCTTTGACCTCCTGCACCTTTCCAGATGCTAACGGAAAGGATATCCGATGTACCAGCTATGGCCAAGCTTTGTATGGTCTCCCAGGCAGCAGGCTGATCCCTAAGGAAGCAGTAGGGTGGTTCAAGATCTTCTTCCAAGGTTTGGACAACTCCCTGTTCTTTCCTTATACTGAACCGGAGAATTTTGAAAATCCAGTCTCCTTTCGATTGGATAACTTTGCCGATGACGATAGCACCCAACATCTGTATTCCATCATGATTCGCCCTTGCTTCCTCCCTGTTGGCATGAGTACCTCGAACCGGATCATCAAGCCTGGTTATGAGTGTTATCAACCGGTAGTGGTAGCCGAGCGGCTCGGTCTCGGGCGGGTGCCTCCACACTTCTTCTTACACCACCGACGGCAAGCGAGCTGAACTTCACGACATACTTACTGGCCAAAGGTGTTACACCTTCTTTGACGCTTTGGCCATCCCAATTCCCCACAACCTCCGTTTCTCCTTTACTACCGACGGTTTCGAGACTTGGTGGTCCATGTGGAAGACCCATGTCTTCAGAAGGGCTTTAGGACCACTTGTTGAGACAACTTGATGCCGAGTATGACATCCCCGCGAGACCAGGTACCATCACTCAAATATTTCTTGTAACGGCTTATGGTAATCGTACGTGACTCGACTCTATCTCCTGGCGGCAACAAGAGGGCCCGAGTTCCCAAGCAAGCCGATGGCTCCCCCTTCGTATTCCTTCCTCCGGCCCCGGTGGTTCTCTTCGCCGAGCTCGCCATCTACGAAGAAAGTCATAATGCGAGCCGGCCGATTTCTCCGAAATCGGCTCCCAAAGTAAAGAAACTTTGGGGCCGGTTGCCCCCAGAGCCTCGACTCGGGCGAGGACGGCGGTGAGGAAGGTGGGCTGTCGGGAAGACCACGAAGCGCAAAGCTCCTGCCCGGGAAAGCTTGCACGTAAGTTGATCCGCATCTTGATCGAACACATTTGCCTTCCCAACCTTTATAACCTGGTTGTACCTCTTCTTTCGAGGCTTCCACGAAGAGAACTCCGGTGAGGGAGCACGATCCGGTCGAAGGGACTCCTCCCCCGGTGATACAGAAAGATCCACCACACAGAGCCAGACGGATTCACCAACGTCGGCTTCTCGGAAAAGGTCGACTTCCGAGCCTGCTGTCCTGCAGGTTCCGATCCAAACGAGGTCACGCATGAAGCGTCGATGCGTCAAAAGGGCTCGCACAGGCCCACAAGTCTCCTCGCCGAGCCAGGGAGTTCAAATGTAATACCCTCAACAGCTCGTGTTTCACATCGTCTCGTCACTAATTGGATTGCCTCACCAGTTCCCTTGCAGACTGATGGGACTTCTAGCGGGGACGTTGAAGAGGTGTCGATGCCATCTGCTGCCCTTGGCCTATCCAACTCGCCAAGCGTGACTAACCAAGTGGCTAACCTGGCCCAAACTACCGCAAAGCCGATTGTCACAACATCGGCTTCCCTTCCTTTCTTGGGAGAGGTAAGCTCGACTCTTTCTCTCGGGCCTACTCTTTTCCTTTGTCGTATGCTCATGCTGCTCTTGCTCGTTTGTCAGGGGTGTGATCCTTCAAGCCTGCTGACGTTCGACCCCGACTCCATCGAGCCAGCTGTTCCCAAAGCAGGTGAAGAACCAAACCCTAGCGCGGTTGATGGCCCGCTCCAGCGTCTCAAAGTTTTGCTCTCCTCCCCGGTCGATACCCTGGTCGAGAACCCCGAGGCAATCAAAGGCATCCTCGAGGACATCCAGCCCCGTCTCCCAGTGATGCTGCAAGTTAAGCTTTGGTCGGCAGTGTCTTTGTCAGTTTTCAGGTCAAGGGTGCAGTCGGCTCGCCAAAGGATCACTCTTCGCCGCGCCCAACTCCCGTTGAGAGCCGATATTGCAGACAAATGTCAACGGCTCAACGAGAAGAAAGCGGCTTTAGATGCCAAGACCGCCACTTCTACTCGTAGTGTCAAACTTGAGACCTTGCGCAAGGAACTGGAGGACCTTGAAAAGAGGGCCCGGGAGACCAAACAACTTATCCAAGATGAGGAATCCCTCATTGCTTGCTCCCAAGAGGAAGCAAAAGGTCTCACGGCTGATCTGAAGACCGACCTGGCTGAAATTCGCGCCCTGGGCAGCCAGCTGGTGATGGGAAGAGACGAGGACGACGAGGCCGAGATCGCCGAGGTGGACCGAATCCGTGCCGATGCTCTTCACGCCCTTAATGCTTTTCTTCGATGGGGCCTCCTTGTGCAAGCTGATGCATGTAAACTTGCTTCGCTTGTACTTGTCAAAATCGACTTGTCACTTGTGTAAGCCGATGCTTTTTTCGGCCAATTTCCCTATCGGTCACCAATATTCCTCCGCACATGCTCAATGGTGTCGCGCACGCTCATATGATTACGTGCCCCCCGAGCCGATTCTGCCAGGTAATTGCTGACATCGGCTCTATGGTTAGCCAAGATACTACGCTGTGAACGTCGGCTTTGTTAGGAATAATGTGGATTTCTTCCAGTGCATCAGCCGACGCATCCCATTGCCCATTAGATCGACGTTAGACCGAAAGCACGGTGAGGATGATTTTGGCCGATTCCTAGAATCGGCCTCTATGTTAGTAGGTCCACGGAGGTCTGGCGACGTTTCTTCACAGATCTTTGGGGCCAATCTCACGGATCGGCATTACCGCGTTTGTCCATACATAGTGTCGGAGCCGGTCACGCGGAGCGGCTTCTTCCTTGTCTCCGCCGTGAGAGCGGCCACCCTCGTCTCCGTCCTTACCAGGGTGGTGCCCGAGTCCTATGTTGATGTCGAGTGAGGATCTTGGTTGGCACCTTCCAAGGTAAGTACTCTCCACCATGTTAACGGCGTATGCCGATGAACTCGGCACTTCCGGCGCTGCTGATGCGCATGGTAACGGTGGACGGGACTGGAGTTGCACCTCTCCTTGACAGGTCCCGCGAGCTGGTCTTGACGAGAGGGTACCGATGGCTCATGATTTCTGGACCACGCGTGGCCGACACGCTCCAAAGTGTTTACCGGGCTCTCGAGTGGCGGTGCAGCGAATGAGCCACCATGTAGTTGATCTCCTGACGCAGCGACCTGGTGCGTTCTTCTGACGGGGCGGACAGGTCCACTCCATCGAGTGCGCCTTCAGGTGAGAACCCCTTCCACCTGACGCCATGGGAGCGGGTTCTGTGGAAAGAGCCGATGAGTTCGGCCTCGAGGACCGCCTTGATCTCGTCATGCTTCTTCTTGAGCTCGTCAGTCAGATCCTCGTACTTGACCGGAGTGCTTTCCGCCATCTCGGATGTAGATGGCGATGCGGTGGATGTCGAAGATTGTCCCACCGGGCATGCCAGAATGTGTTGCGGTCAGAAACCCACCGGCGGGCAGCGGCCGGCAACACGGTAGAGCCGGGAACAACTAGGGCTGCGGCTGGCCCCGGTCCCTCAGAGCGACGGCCCGCAAAGCCTCCTGGTCACACGTCCGATGCTATTGCAAGGGCGTGCCACCTGACCTATACCTGGTCAGGAAGGTGTTGGATGATGCCTCGCTTAGTTTCCTGCATGGCATACACATAAACGTTAAATACGAGCCTCGATCGGCTCTCAGGTTATCCTGTGAATCGGCTCAAAGAGCCGATCCACCCATGATTCGTACAAGGTGTCCGAATATATGGTGGTCCTGCTTGATCAAGATAAAGTTAATGCGATCTACGACGATTTAGGGTTTTCACGGCATAATCGGATCATCCTACTCACGATTGGGCCTCGCGCTCGCGCACGGTGACCGTAAGCCGATCCTAGACAGGGCCTAAAAACCAACACGAGGTTGATCCCCGGAACATCCTGTTAGGGCTAGCAAACTCCACCCTACACGCCGCTGGATCCTCCAACCCTTTGTAAGGCCTAACTATTGCGGATGTTAAACTAATCCTTGATGAACAAGGAGCAAACGTAACGGATCGAATCTACTAAACTATGATCAAGCGGGGTGCCGCCCCTACACTGAGATAGGTGTAAAGGCGGCTAGATGCATAAGGGTTGCACTACGACGAGCATATGATACGAAGAACAATGCTAACCCTAACACATCTAAGATAACTACGTTGCTCGCCATCAAAAAGGCTTCGGCACGAGCAACGCATGAACAACGAGGATAGGCTTGTCGCTGCCTAGATCGCAAGATGCGATCTAGGCGAGCATGGTGCTTACCGGAGAAACCCTCGAGACGAAGGAGTTGGCGATGCGCCGAGATTTGTTTGTGCTTGAACGTTGGTTGTTGTTTATTTCATAAACCCTAGATACATATTTATAGTCCAGGGGACTTTCTAACTCAAGCGTGCACCTAACCGTGCACGGGTAAAATTCTAACTCCTAATCGACACGTAATCTAATATGTTACAGATACAAGGGCAAACTAGCCCAAACTTTGCATGTAAGGCCGATTCACGTATTCCTTCTATATATATATTCTTCAAGTCCATCTTGATCACGGCCCACCTCTGATCCGGTCAAATTCTGGTGATAACAGGTTCAAATATGTCTAGATCTTGTTTATTAACTTGAATGCTTACTGTATGACATAAGAAGACTATGTGCTTTGTTTTTTTTTAAAAAAATTATGCCCATTTGAATTTTGGTCAAATCCTTGGTTTGACCAAGATTGAAAGAAGTTAAAAACATGAATATGAAAAATTAAGCCCGTATCGATCCTTCTTAGTCACTCCAAAATGAAGCTCTTGGTATAGTAGCTAGGTTTTTAAAATTTCTATGTTTGAAACCAAAAACCACTTCTCTTCATGCTTGACTTCATAAGACAGAGTTTAGGGTTAGGGGTAGATACATGATTTTTCTTGTTTGAATATGTCTAGATCTTGTTTATCAACTTGAATGCTTACTCTGTGACATAAGAAGACTATATGCTTTGGTTTTTTATTTTTTTATTCGTTTTTTAATTTTTATGCCCATTTCAATTTTTGTCAAATCCTAGGTTTAACCAAGATTTAAACATGTTAAAAACATGAATATGAAAAAGTAAGCATGTATCGATCCTTCTTAGTCACTCCAAAATGAAGCTCGTGGGAGTATTTTGAAATTTCCATGTTTGAAAACCAATACCATTTCTTTTCATGCTTGACTTCATAAGATAGAGTTTAGGGTTAGGGGGTAGATACATGATTTTTCTGGTTTGAATATGTCTAGACCTTATTTATCAACTTGAATGATTAATATATGACATAAGACGACTATTTGCTAACGGATGGAGTAAGCACTCTAGCTATGAAAAGTACCAAACATTGCATACCAAAATGATTTTTTTAGAGGAATACTAGTTCAGATTATTTAATTTTATATTAGTAGGCCAAAATCGAACCCCGTAGTTGGATTTTTTGAAGCTGATCCGTAATCTTGGGCAAAACCCTAGTTTAACTTATTTAATCATAGATTCGTAGGTCCATTTTTTACATTTTTATTATTACTACTAGGCAGCACATGTGTTTGCCCGTCCAGTGAAACTCGGAGGAAGAGAGATCGCATGGGAGGAGACGAAGGGAGAGCAGTCACGGGGCCCGTCTTATTTATGGTGTCTCCCCTTTTTCCGGTGATGATGTTGACTGTTGTGCAGGGTTTCTTAGTGCGCAGGAGGTGCGAGCGAGCGAGGCCGAGAGTGAGAGAGATGTTTCTTTTTTGGTGAGAGGGACAACCGTAGGATCCTGGAGGACCCAGACACTTCCGATATGCATCCAGATGCGTCTTCTCTTGACAAAGAAGATGGCTGGGAGTTTGCGTACCTACCGCACGTGACTTGTGCTCACTGAATTGTGGGACCTCACGCATGGGAACCACACGTAAGTGACAGACATGTTGCTCTAATAACTCGGGTGATTATTATACTATATTATTACAAATTTCCTATGGATCCTTCTTAGTCACTCCAAAATGAAGCTTTTGGGAGGTTTTTGAAATATCTATGTTTCAAACCCAAAACCACTTCTCTTCATGCTTGAATTCATAAGACAAAGTTTAGGGTTAGGGGGTAGATACATGATTTTTCTTGTTTGAATATGTCTAAATCTTGTTTATCAACTTGAATGCTTACTGTATGACAAGACTATGTGCTTTCGTTTTTTATTTTTTTATTTTTTTTGAATTTTTATGCCCATTTGAATCTTGGTCAAATCCTAGGTTTGACCAAGAGATAAACAACTTTAAAACATGAATATGAAAAAGTAAGCATGTATCCTTCTTAGTCACTCCAAAAGGAAGCACTTGGGAGGTTTTTTAAATTTCTATGTTTGAAACCAAAAAACCACTTCTCTTCATGATTGAATTCGTAAGACAAAGTTTAGGGTTAAGGGTAGATACATGATTTTTCTGCTTCAAATATGTCTAGATCTTGTTTATCAACTTGAATGCTTACTGTATGACATAAGAAGACTATTTGCTTTGGTTTTTCATTTTTTTGATTTTTTATGAATTTTTATGCCCATTTGAATTTTGGTCAAATCCTAGGTTTGACCAAGATTGAACAAGTTAAAAACATGAATATGAAAAAGTAAGCATGTATCGATCCTTCTTAGTCACTCCAAAATGAAGCTCGAGGGAGTATTTTGAAATTTCCATGTTTGAAATCCAATACGACTTCTCTTCATGCTTGACTTCATAAGATAGAGTTTATGGTTAGGGGGTAGATACATGATTTTTTTGGTTTGAATATGTCTAGATCTTGTTTATCAACTTGAATGCTTACTGTATGACAAGATTATGTTCTTTCGTTTTTTATTTTTTATTTTTTTTGTATTTTTATGCCCATTTGAATCTTGGTCAAATCCTAGGTTTGACCAAGAGGTAAACAAGTTTAAACATGAATATGAAAAAATAAGGATGTATCCTTCTTAGTCACTCCAAAATGAAGCACTTGGGAGGTTTTTAAAATTTCTATGTTTGAAACCAAAAACAAATTCTCTTAATGCTTGACTTCGTAAGACAAAGTTTAGTGTTAGGGGGTAGATACATGATTTTTCTGGTTCAAATACGTCTAGATCTTGTTTATCAACTTGAATGCTTACTGTATAACATAAGAAGACTATGTGTACTTTGGTTTTTCATTTTTTTGATTTTTGAATTTTTATGCCCATTTGAATTTTGGTCAAATCCTTGGTTTGACAAAGATTCAAACAAGTTAAAAACATGAATATGAAAAAGTAAGCATGTATCGATCCTTCTTAGTCACTCCAAAATGAATCTCGTGGGAGTATTTTGAAATTTCCATGTATGAAACCCAATACCACTTCTCTTCATGCTTGACTTCATAAGATAGACTTTAGGGTTAGGGGTAGATACATAATTTTTCTGGTTCAAATATGTATAGATCTTGTTTATCAACTTGAATGCTTATTGTATGACATAAGAAGACTATTGTCCTGGTTTTTCATTTTTTTGATTTTTTTTGAATTTTTATGCCCATTTGAATCTTGGTCAAATCCTAAGTTTGACCAAGAGTTAAACAAGTTTAAAACATGAATATGAAAAAGTAACCCCGTGTCCTTCTTAGTCACTTCCAAATGAAGCTCTTGGTATAGTAGCTAGGTTTTTAAAATTTCTATGTTTGAAACCAAAAACCACTTCTCTTCATGCTTGACTTCATAAGATAGAGTTTAGGGTTAGGGGTAGATACATGATTTTTCTTGTTTGAATATGTCTAGATCTTGTTTATCAACTTGAATGATTACTCTGTGACATAAGAAGACTATGTGATTTGGTTTTTTATTTTTTATTCTTTTTTGAATTTTTATGCCCATTTCAGTTTTGGTCAAATCCTAGGTTTGACCAAGATTTAAACAAGTTAAAAACATGAATATGAAAAAGTAAGCATGTATCCATCCTTCTTAGACACTCCAAAATGAAGCTCGTCGGAGTATTTTGAAATTTCCATGTTTGAAACCCAATACTATTTCTTTTCATGCTTGACTTCATAAGATAGAGTTTAGGGTTAGGGGGTAGATACATGATTTTTCTGGTTTGAATATGTCTAGACCTTGTTTATCAACTTGAATGCTTACTGTATGACATAAGAAGACTATTTGTTTTGGTTTTTCATTTTTTTGATTTTTTATGAATTTTTATGCCCATTTGAATTTTGGTCAAATCCTAGGTTTGACCAAGATTGAAAAAGTTAAAAACATGAATATGAAAAAGTAAGCATGTATCGATCCTTCTTAGTCACTCCAAAATGAAGCTCGAGGGAGTATTTTGAAATTTCCATGTTTGAAATCCAATACGACGTTCGACCCCGACTCCATCGAGCCAGCTGTTCCCAAAGCAGGTGAAGAACCAGACCCTAGCGCGGTTGATGGCCCGCTCCAGCGTCTCAAAGTTTTGCTCTCCTCCCCGGTCGATACCCTGGTCGAGAACCCCGAGGCAATCAAAGGCATCCTCGAGGACATCCAGCCCCGTCTCCCAGTGACGCGCGCAAGTTAAGCTTTGGCCGGCGGTGTCTTTGTCGGTTTTCGAGGTCAAGGGTGCAGTCGGCTCGCCAAAGGATCACTCTTCGCCGCGCCCAACTCCCGTTGAGAGCCGATATTGCAGACAAATGTCAACGGCTCAACGAGAAGAAAGCGGCTTTAGACGCCAAGACCGCCACTTCTACTCGTAGTGTCAAACTTGAGACCTTGCGCAAGGAACTGGAGGACCTTGAAAAGAGGGCCCGGGAGACCAAACAACTTATCCAAGATGAGGAATCCCTCATTGCTCGCTCCCAAGAGGAAGCAAAAGGTCTCACGGCTGATCCGAAGACCGACACTGGCTGAAATTCGCGCACTGGGCAGCCGGTGGTGATGGGAAGAGACGAGGACGACGAGGCCGAGATCGCCGAGGTGGACCGAATCCGTGCCGATGCTCTTCACGCCCTTAATGCTTTTCTTCAGTAGGGCCTCCTTGTGCAAACTGATGCATGTAAACTTGCTTCGCTGTACTTGTCAAAATCGACTGTCACTTGTGTAAACTGATGCTTTTTTCTGGCCAATTTCCCTATCGGTCACCAATATTCCTCCGCACATGCTCAATGGTGTCGCGCACGCTCATATGATTACGTGCCCCCCGAGCCGATTCTGCCAGGTAACTGCTGACATCGGCTCTATGGTTAGCCAAGATACTACGCTGTGAACGTCGGCTTTGTTAGGAATAATGTGGATTTCTTCCAGTGCATCAGCCGACGCATCCCATTGCCCATTAGATCGACGTTAGACCGAAAGCACGGTGAGGATGATTTTGGCAGATTCCTAGAATCGGCCTCTATGTTAGTAGGTCCACGGAGGTCTGGCGACGTTTCTTCACAGATCTTTGGGGCCAATCTCACGGATCGGCATTACCGCGTTTGTCCATACATAGTGTCGGAGCCGGTCGCGCGGAGCGGCTTCTTCCTTGTCTCCGCCGTGAGAGCGGCCACCCTCGTCTCCGTCCTTACCAGGGTGGTGCCCGAGTCCTATGTTGATGTCGAGTGAGGATCTTGGTTGGCACCTTCCAAGGTAAGTACTCTCCACCATGTTAACGGCGTATGCCGATGAACTCGGCACTTCCGGCGCTGCTGATGCGCATGGTAACGGTGGACGGGACTGGAGTTGCACCTCTCCTTGACAGGTCCCGCGAGCTGGTCTTGACAGAGGGTACTGATGGCTCATGATTTCCTGGACCACGCGTAGCGTGACACGCTCCAAAGTGTTTACCAGGCTCTCAGAGTGGCGGTGCAGCGAATGAGCCACCATGTAGTTGATCTCTTGACGCATCGACCTGGTGCGTTCTTCTGACGGGGCGGACAGGTCCACTCCATCGAGTGCGCCTTCAGGTGAGAACCCCTTCCACCGACGCCATGGGAGCGGGTTCGTGGAAAGAGCCGATGAGTTCGGCCTCGAGGACCGCCTTGATCTCGTCATGCTTCTTCTTGAGCTCGTCAGTCAGATCCTCGTACTTGACCGGAGTGCTTTCCGCCATCTCGGATGTAGATGGCGATGCGGTGGATGTCGAAGATTGTCCCACCGGGCATGCCGAGAATGTGTTGCGGTCGGAAACCCACCGGCGGGCGGCGGCCGGCAACACAGGTAGAGCCGGGAACAACTAGGGCTGCGGGCTGGCCCCGGTCCCTCGGAGCGACGGCCCGCAAAGCCTCCTGGTCACACGTCCGATGCTATTGCAAGGGCGTGCCACCTGACCTATACCTGGTCAGGAAGGTGTTGGATGATGCCTCGCTTAGTTTCGTGCATGGCATACACGTAAACGTTAAATACGAGCCTCGATCGGCTCTCAGGTTATCCTGTGAATCGGCTCAAAGAGCCGATCCACCCATGATTCGTACAAGGTGTCCGAATATATGGTGGTCCTGCTTGATCAAGATAAAGTTAATGCGATCTACGACGATTTAGGGTTTTCACGGCATAATCGGATCATCCTACTCACGATTGGGCCTCGCGCTCGCGCACGGTGACCGTAAGCCGATCCTAGACAGGGCCTAAAAACCAACACGAGGTTGATCTCCGGAACATCCTGTTAGGGCTAGCAAACTCCACCCTACACGCCGCTGGATCCTCCAACCCTTTGTAAGGCCTAACTATTGCGGATGTTAAACTAATCCTTGATGAACAAGGAGCAAACGTAACGGATCGGATCTACTAAACTATGATCAAGCGGGGTGCCGCCCCTACACCTGAGATAGGTGTAAAGGCGGCTAGATGCATAAGGGTTGCACTACGACAGCATATGATACGAAGAACAATGCTAACCCTAACACATCTAAGATAACTACGTTGCTCGCCATCAAAAAGGCTTCAGCACGAGCAACGCATGAACAACAGGATAGGCTTGTGCTGCCTAGATCGCAAGATGCGATCTAGGCAGCATGGTGCTTACCGGAGAAACCCTCGAGACGAAGGAGTTGGCGATGCGCCGAGATTTGTTTGTGCTGAACGTTGGTTGTTGTTTATTTCATAAACCCTATATACATATTTATAGTCCAGGGGACTTTCTAACTCAAGCGTGCACCTAACCGTGCACGGGTAAAATTCTAACTCCTAATCGACACGTAATCTAATATGTTACAGATACAAGGGCAAACTAGCCCAAACTTTGCATGTAAGGCCGATTCACGTATTCCTTCTATATATATATTCTTCAAGTCCATCTTGATCACGGCCCACCTCTGATCAGGTCAAATTCTGGTGATAACAGGTTCAAATATGTCTAGATCTTGTTTATTAACTTGAATGCTTACTGTATGACATAAGAAGACTATGTTCTTTGTTTTTTTAAAAAAAAATTATGCCCATTTGAATTTTGGTCAAATCCTTGGTTTGACCAAGATTGAAAGAAGTTAAAAACATGAATATGAAAAATTAAGCCCGTATCGATCCTTCTTAGTCACTCCAAAATGAAGCTCTTGGTATAGTAGCTAGGTTTTTAAAATTTCTATGTTTGAAACCAAAAACCACTTCTCTTCATGCTTGACTTCATAAGACAGAGTTTAGGGTTAGGGGTAGATACATGATTTTTCTTGTTTGAATATGTCTAGATCTTGTTTATCAACTTGAATGCTTACTCTGTGACATAAGAAGACTATATGCTTTGGTTTTTTATTTTTTTATTCGTTTTTGAATTTTTATGCCCATTTCAATTTTGGTCAAATCCTAGGTTTAACCAAGATTTAAACATGTTAAAAACATTAATATGAAAAAGTAAGCATGTATCGATCCTTCTTAGTCACTCCAAAATGAAGCTCGTGGGAGTATTTTGAAATTTCCATGTTTGAAAACCAATACCATTTCTTTTCATGCTTGACTTCATAAGATAGAGTTTAGGGTTAGGGGGTAGATACATGATTTTTCTGGTTTGAATATGTCTAGACCTTATTTATCAACTTGAATGATTAATATATGACATAAGACGACTATTTGCTAACGGATGGAGTAAGCACTCTAGCTATGAAAAGTACCAAACATTGCATACCAAAATGATTTTTTTAGAGGAATACTAGTTCAGATTATTTAATTTTATATTAGTAGGCCAAAATCGAACCCCGTAGTTGGATTTTTTGAAACTGATCCGTAGTACTGGGCAAAACCCTAGTTTAACTTATTTAATCATAGATTCGTAGGTCCATTTTTTACATTTTTATTATTACTACTAGGCAGCACATGTGTTTGCCCGTCCAGTGAAACTCGGAGGAAGAGAGTTCGCATGGGAGGAGACGAAGGGAGAGCGAGCCACGGGGCCCGTCTTATTTATGGTGTCTCCCCTTTTCCGGTGATGATGTTGATCGTTGTGCAGGGTTTCTTAGTGCGCAGGAGGTGCGAGCGAGCGAGGCCGAGAGTGAGAGAGATGTTTCTTTTTTGGTGAGAGGGACAACCGTAGGATCCTGAAGGACCCAGACACTTCCGATATGCATCCAAATGCGTCTTCTCTTGACAAAGAAGATGGCTGGGAGTTTGCGTACCTACCGCACGTGACTTGTGCTCACTGAAGTGTGGGACCTCACGCATGGGAACCACACGTAAGTGACAGACATGTTGCTCTAATAACTCGGGTGATTATTATACTATATTATTACAAATTTCCTATGGATCCTTCTTAGTCACTCCAAAATGAAGCTTTTGGGAGGTTTTTGAAATTTCTATGTTTCAAACCCAAAACCCACTTCTCTTCATGCTTGAATTCATAAGACAAAGTTTAGGGTTAGGGGGTAGATACATGATTTTTCTTGTTTGAATATGTCTAAATCTTGTTTATCAACTTGAATGCTTACTGTATGACAAGACTATGTGCTTTCGTTTTTTATTTTTTTTATTTTTTTTGAATTTTTATGCCCATTTGAATCTTGGTCAAATCCTAGGTTTGACCAAGAGATAAACAACTTTAAAACATGAATATGAAAAAGTAAGCATGTATCCTTCTTAGTCACTCCAAAAGGAAGCACTTGGGAGGTTTTTAAAATTTCTATGTTTGAAACCAAAAAACCACTTCTCTTCATGATTGACTTCGTAAGACAAAGTTTAGGGTTAAGGGTAGATACATGATTTTTCTGCTTCAAATATGTCTAGATCTTGTTTATCAACTTGAATGCTTACTCGTATGACATAAGAAGACTATTTGCTTTGGTTTTTCATTTTTTTGATTTTTTATGAATTTTTATGCCCATTTGAATTTTGGTCAAATCCTAGGTTTGACCAAGATTGAACAAGTTAAAAACATGAATATGAAAAAGTAAGCATGTATCGATCCTTCTTAGTCACTCCAAAATGAAGCTCGAGGGAGTATTTTGAAATTTCCATGTTTGAAATCCAATACGACTTCTCTTCATGCTTGACTTCATAAGATAGAGTTTATGGTTAGGGGTAGATACATGATTTTTCTGGTTTGAATATGTCTAGATCTTGTTTATCAACTTGAATGCTTACTGTATGACAAGATTATGTTCTTTCGTTTTTTATTTTTTATTTTTTTTGTATTTTTATGCCCATTTGAATCTTGGTCAAATCCTAGGTTTGACCAAGAGGTAAACAAGTTTAAACATGAATATGAAAAAATAAGGATGTATCCTTCTTAGTCACTCCAAAATGAAGCACTTGGGAGGTTTTTAAAATTTCTATGTTTGAAACCAAAAACAAATTCTCTTAATGCTTGACTTCGTAAGACGAAGTTTAGTGTTAGGGGGTAGATACATGATTTTTCTGGTTCAAACACGTCTAGATCTTGTTTATCAACTTGAATGCTTACTGTATAACATAAGAAGACTATGTGTACTTTGGTTTTTCATTTTTTTGATTTTTGAATTTTTATGCCCATTTGAATTTTGGTCAAATCCTTGGTTTGACAAAGATTGAAACAAGTTAAAAACATGAATATGAAAAAGTAAGCATGTATCGATCCTTCTTAGTCACTCCAAAATGAATCTCGTGGGAGTATTTTGAAATTTCCATGTATGAAACCCAATACCACTTCTCTTCATGCTTGACTTCATAAGATAGACTTTAGGGTTAGGGGTAGATACATAATTTTTCTGGTTCAAATATGTATAGATCTTGTTTATCAACTTGAATGCTTATTGTATGACATAAGAAGACTATTGTCCTGGTTTTTCATTTTTTTGATTTTTTTTTTGAATTTTTATGCCCATTTGAATCTTGGTCAAATCCTAAGTTTGACCAAGAGTTAAACAAGTTTAAAACATGAATATGAAAAAGTAACCCCGTGTCCTTCTTAGTCACTTCCAAATGAAGCTCTTGGTATAGTAGCTAGGTTTTTAAAATTTCTATGTTTGAAACCAAAAACCACTTCTCTTCATGCTTGACTTCATAAGATAGAGTTTAGGGTTAGGGGTAGATACATGATTTTTCTTGTTTGAATATGTCTAGATCTTGTTTATCAACTTGAATGATTACTCCGTGACATAAGAAGACTATGTGATTTGGTTTTTTATTTTTTTATTCTTTTTTGAATTTTTATGCCCATTTCAGTTTTGGTCAAATCCTAGGTTTGACCAAGATTTAAACAAGTTAAAAACATGAATATGAAAAAGTAAGCATGTATTCATCCTTCTTAGACACTCCAAAATGAAGCTCGTGGGAGTATTTTGAAATTTCCATGTTTGAAACCCAATACTATTTCTTTTCATGCTTGACTTCATAAGATAGAGTTTAGGGTTAGGGGGTAGATACATGATTTTTCTGGTTTGAATATGTCTAGACCTTGTTTATCAACTTGAATGCTTATCGTATGACATAAGAAGACTATTTGTTTTGGTTTTTCATTTTTTTGATTTTTTATGAATTTTTATGCCCATTTGAATTTTGGTCAAATCCTAGGTTTGACCAAGATTGAACAAGTTAAAAACATGAATATGAAAAAGTAAGCATGTATCGATCCTTCTTAGTCACTCCAAAATGAAGCTCGAGGGAGTATTTTGAAATTTCCATGTTTGAAATCCAATACGACTTCTCTTCATGCTTGACTTCATAAGATAGAGTTTATGGTTAGGGGGTAGATACATGATTTTTCTGGTTTGAATATGTCTAGATCTTGTTTATCAACTTGAATGCTTACTGTATGACAAGATTATGTTCTTTCGTTTTTTATTTTTTTATTTTTTTGTATTTTTATGCCCATTTGAATCTTGGTCAAATCCTAGGTTTGACCAAGAGGTAAACAAGTTTAAACATGAATATGATAAAAATAAGGATGTATCCTTCTTAGTCACTCCAAAATGAAGCACTTGGGAGGTTTTTAAAATTTCTATGTTTGAAACCAAAAACAAATTCTCTTAATGCTTGACTTCGTAAGACAAAGTTTAGTGTTAGGGGGTAGATACATGATTTTTCTCGGTTCAAATACGTCTAGATCTTGTTTATCAACTTGAATGCTTACTGTATAACATAAGAAGACTATGTGTACTTTGGTTTTTCATTTTTTTGATTTTTGAATTTTTATGCCCATTTGAATTTTGGTCAAATCCTTGGTTTGACAAAGATTGAAACAAGTTAAAAACATGAATATGAAAAAGTAAGCATGTATCGATCCTTCTTAGTCACTCCAAAATGAATCTCGTGGGAGTATTTTGAAATTTCCATGTATGAAACCCAATACCACTTCTCTTCATGCTTGACTTCATAAGATAGACTTTAGGGTTAGGGGTAGATACATAATTTTTCTCGGTTCAAATATGTATAGATCTTGTTTATCAACTTGAATGCTTATTGTATGACATAAGAAGACTATTGTCCTGGTTTTTCATTTTTTTGATTTTTTTTGAATTTTTATGCTCATTTGAATCTTGGTCAAATCCTAAGTTTGACCAAGAGTTAAACAAGTTTAAAACATGAATATGAAAAAGTAACCCCGTGTCCTTCTTAGTCACTTCCAAATGAAGCTCTTGGTATAGTAGCTAGGTTTTTAAAATTTCTATGTTTGAAACCAAAAACCACTTCTCTTCATGCTTGACTTCATAAGATAGAGTTTAGGGTTAGGGGTAGATACATGATTTTTCTTGTTTGAATATGTCTAGATCTTGTTTATCAACTTGAATGATTACTCTGTGACATAAGAAGACTATGTGATTTGGTTTTTTATTTTTTTATTCTTTTTTGAATTTTTATGCCCATTTCAGTTTTGGTCAAATCCTAGGTTTGACCAAGATTTAAACAAGTTAAAAACATGAATATGAAAAAGTAAGCATGTATCCATCCTTCTTAGACACTCCAAAATGAAGCTCGTGGGAGTATTTTGAAATTTCCATGTTTGAAACCCAATACTATTTCTTTTCATGCTTGACTTCATAAGATAGAGTTTAGGGTTAGGGGGTAGATACATGATTTTTCTGGTTTGAATATGTCTAGACCTTGTTTATCAACTTGAATGCTTACTGTATGACATAAGAAGACTATTTGTTTTGGTTTTTCATTTTTTTTTGTTTTTTTTTGAATTTTTATGCCCATTTGAATCTTGGTCAAATCCTATGTTTGACCAAGATTTAAACAAGTTTAAAATATGCATATGAAAAAGTAAGCCCATATCGATCCTTCTTAGTCACTCCAAAATGAAGCTCTTGGTATAGTAGCTAGGTTTTTAAAATTTCTATGTTTGAAACCAAAAACCACTTCTCTTCATGCTTGACTTCATAAGACATAGTTTAGGGTTAGGGGTAGATACATGATTTTTCTGATTTGAATATGTCTAGACCTTGTTTATCAACTTGAATGCTTAATATATGACATAAGAAAACTATTTGCTAACGGATGGAGTAAGCACTCTAGCTATGAAAAGTACCAAACAATGCATATCAAAATGATTTTTTTAGAGAAATACAAGTTCAGATTATTTAATTTTATATTAGCAGGCCAAAATTGAACCCCATAGTTGGATTTTTTTAAATTGATCCGTAGTACTGGGAAAAATCCTAGTTTAACTTATTTAATCATAGATTCGTAGGTCCATTTTTTTACGTGTTATTATTATTACTAGGCAGCAAATGTGTTTGCCCGTCCAGTGAAACTCAGAGGAAGAGAGATCGCACGGGAGGAGACGAATGGAGAGCAGTCACGGGCCCCGTCTTATTTATGGTGTCTCCCCTTTTTTCGGTGATGATGTTGACTGTTGTGCAGGGTTTCTAAGTGCGCAGGAGGTGCGAGCGAGGCCGAGAATGAGAGAGATTTTTTTTTTGGTGAGAGGGACAACCAAAGGATCCTGAAGGACCCAGAGACTTCCGATACGCATCCTGATGCGTCTTCTCTTGACAAAGAAGATGGCTGGGTGTTTGCGTACCTGCCGCACGTGACTTGTGCTCACTGAAGTGTGGGACCTCACGCATGAGAACCACACGTGTAACATCCTGATTTTAATGGGTGAAATTTTTTTTTTCAAAGGATGTTGCAACTCGGTCAAATAAAAGTAACCATATTTTTGTGTGCTTAAAATTAATTCCAAATATTTTTAAAATTAATTTTTCATATAAAAGAAAGTCTAAGAGTACTCATTGTATTTTAAGGATCTGCTTTTAAATTACCGATTTGCTTCTTATTGATTCTTTCCTAAAATTCATTTGGATTTGCCAATGGCCATACACACATACTCATCCGTACGTGCATACCATATCTTCGGACATCCCTCTATTGTATGAAGCTAGCAAATCAATTATCTCCCTAGTACTTTTCTTTCTATTCTTTAGCCTACACGATGCTGCATATGCACCCAATCGCATAGTGTCTTTCCTCTTATTCCTTTAGTTTATTCTTCTAGGCTAAATCATCACGTGATAGCTTTCTCTCCTTGTATTTATTCCTGTTCTCTCAGATGGATACATGCACGACATGTTTGATCGATTGCTTCCGTACACAGTAGTCTATTTTCTCGTCGTACTTCTTTCTCTTTTCTTGTATTGATCAATGCAGCCCAGCTGAGAAAGCCCACCGTAGATCCAATCGAACTAGCAGCCTAGCCAGTCGGGGTAGTACTAGATCGCCTCGATTCATCGCACGTCAGGAGATCGATAGCAGCACCTGCAACGCCGCACTGCATCCACAAGGCCCTCCGGCTCACCCGGACGCACGAGAGAATTCCCAAGACAACACGCACATACAGAACGGGAGTACGAGCATAACACCCTCAGCACTCCAAGCCCAACTGAGCGTGGCGTTTGCTCTCCGTGCGCCAAGAGACGCGCTGCGCTTCTTCATATCTCTGAACGCACGCTCGCGAAACGCTGGCCATTAATATTAGAAACTGCAGCAGAAACGCATTGCCATTACCTCGCTTCCAATCTCCTATTAAACATGTCAATTAGAGCACATCATTCACCTCATATACAGCCTCAGATCGATTCCCACAATCTCCTCTTTCATCCCATGCCACTACCTGAGTCATAGGCTCACAGACCACTCCAATCTCGTGAGAGCACCGTCGGACGCCGTTCGCGTTCCCGACGACTCGGGGCACGAAGGACGGAGCTGCTGCGCCAGGAGGATCACGGAAGAAAGCGGAGCTGATCCAAGGAACTAGAAGGCCGAGCTGCTGATCAACACCGACGTCCACGACCACCTCTGGAAGCTCGGTTCATCAACTTCAGCAAGCGTTTTCATCGCACTAGGTGAGCTCCGGGTCAAATCCTTGCACCTACACACTACTCCTGTCTATACCTACCTACTAGACATGGCCTTTGGCTGTAGGTTTGTAATTTGTCACGCGGCCGGTGAACCGAATGCCATTCGGTGGCATCAGCGTTCTAGCACCTTGCACAACTCGAATCCACACAAGCCCAACATAGAAAACGTGTCAAATACTCTTAGAAACCGAGTAGTGGTTTTTGTTTTCGTAGTTGATGGGTGGATTTCGAAATTATAGAAATGCATGCATGTATGTGTGGACTGTTCATTTGTTTTCCGTTGTTTAGATGGTAGTATGCCACTTGCTAGATTCTTGGTTAATTTCCATCGCTTGTCTATTGGATGCATGTCATTGTTTACTTGTTTATGGATGTCTTGTTTGATCATAGTAGTTACAAATAATTTTACATGATGACTATAGGTATACGTGTAATCCTGTTTTATCAAATGTAGTGTTACTGTTGTTAGCTAAATCCCCGTGACTGCCTAGTTTGATCATAGTATCTATATTGATCAACGTATGCTTAGTTCTAGGTGTAATTTGCTAGATTTAATTATTGCTTTATCGTGCATCTTTTCTAGTCCTAATTAGCTAGTACTCTTTAGTATGTTGTAGAATTATTTCAAATCGGTGGGTTATGCCTATATAGCGTTTGAGCTGGTGTTGTTAGAATTGTATTTTATTTATACTAGCTATTGATTATTTTCTTAGAAGGTTATTCTTTATTTTGACTTATGATCCAATATCATGTTAGGCTGTTTGGTTATTTGGTTGCCTTTGTTTATATTTGTTATACGATTTCTTGCCATGCTTTAGTTTCATCCATGTTTTATTTCTAGCTAGCTATACTTGTTAGTCATGGATGATCAACCCGTATGGTATATGCATGTCTTGACCCATGCTTAGTATTCTTATAGAAGTTGGTACTATTATATTCATGTCATGAATTGTTGTGAGCTATCCTACTAGTGTTCTATGTTATAATCCATGCTTAGTATTTCATGCAATATATTGGTACTTTTATATTCATGACAAGAATTGCTTTTATTAGTTTTTTTTACATCATGTGATCGTATAACAGTTAATTACTTGTTTAGTAGCCTAGATTTGCATATAAGACGATGTCATTGTTTAATTGCTATTGTTTCACTAGTATCTCATGCATACACTTATGTGGTGTAATAATACTATAGCTAGGTAGCTAGTTGTTCGTGTTACTACATATATGTTGTTTAACTAGTTTATCATTCATGCTTAGCTATCGTGGTATCTTGTGTATCGTGTGTTATATAATATGTTGATTCTATTTATTTTGGTAGCTTATTATTGTAGTAGTGTGCATGTTCATGTTTGGTCTATATTATTTGTTGCCCATTAGATACTGCATTGATCGATCATTTGTGTTATATATATATAGATAGTAGCTTATTTTTATATATAGTGATGCATACTATATATTGAATTGCCTTCATGTATGCTAGCATATATTTACTTATCGAATAGATAATAACATGTCTTGCTCTTGTTTAACTATATATAGATTTATTTATCGTCTCATATATCCATGTTAAGTTATGAGATGTTTGTTACATTGCATGATAGACCATATAATGCTCTAGCTAGTTCGTGTGTCATGGTAGTAGTATTTTATTATGTGTATTGCTCCTTTTGTATTGCGGTGTACATATATGGTTCACTAATGTGGTGCAATTCATGGTATTAGCATTAGCTTGCACATGTTGTTTTATGATGTATGTTTTATCCGAGCCTTTGTCTTGCTTATATGTTGTGATAGCATGTTCGAGAATTGTCGCTATTGTTTATATATCACTAGTATGTATGATAGGTATTGTTTGATTATAGCATACTATGGTATGGTTTATTTGTATGTCTTACAAGTTTGCTAGTTGTCTAGTTATGCAATATTGTGTAGTGCGGATTCACTATGTAACGTGGCGGTTACCAACTATACAATAACCCTTAGATCATCGATATGTAGTTACCTAGTTATAACAAGCATCCGTTTATATCTAATCGTAGATCTCTATCCCGATAATCTATCCTAGCATCACACCCATGCTGTTTGATTCTTATTCGAGTTACACAACTCACTTTCTCAATTCCATCCAAGTTGTCCCACCCTATTCGACACCTATCCACCCATTCATTCTTATTTGTATTTCATTCGCTTTTGGTGATTATTGTTTTCTATTTATTTTGTTGCTATTTACTATCGTTACGACGAGTAGGGAGTGACGAGGTTGGACGTGGGCATAACCAGGTTATTGAGAAAGACGAAGGATTCATCAACGAAGGCATGCCCTCTCATCATATTTTATCCCAGTTTTACAAACTGCATACTATTTTATATTTTACAAATATATATGCTATTTTATTCCAGTAGCTAGCGTGTCGATTGACACACCAACCCTGATTCGCTTGTCGCCTTTTACTTGATACCCTGAGTAGAGATTATATAGTAATCCTGATAGAGTAGAGTTGCTTAGCCATGCTAAATAATCATTAGGATACTTCCTATTGCCTCTTTGGAGGAATTGATCGACCTTCGGGTCAAACATACCCTTTTGAAAGTTGTTGAGCTCGTTGAGCTAGGCTGATTAGCCGTTGTTGCTTCCTCTACTCTCTCTCTTCTACTCTGGGTGAAACTTACCATCTAAATATGGCGCGGGCGACAGCTGAATCAAATGTTGAAGGAGCGATTGGCTGCCCTTCACAAGTTGGAGGGGGCAATCCATCGTTCGTGCCGCTTAAGGGTCCTAATAAGTCTTGGATTTGAAGATTGTGACAACCGTACAACCACATGCTATATGGGCACTGGCCTGGTTAAGTAAGTTAGTCAGCCTTAGGTGTTGATGTCGCCGTACCGCAGATGAGGTGGCTGCCTACGGGAGAACCTTCGGCACAGATGGGGGGACCGGTTTGGGGACGTACTCTCAATACCGTGCGCCAGACCCGGTGGGCATGTCACATCTTTGGGGGATCTAGCTAAAAGACCTTTTCACAATCCCTCTGTCGGTACACCAATTGGTGTGTACTAAATCAGCGACGGCTGGTGGGCAACAAGACGGGGTTGTGTCGTGTGGGCAAAGTGTACAACCTCTGCAGAGTTAAAACTATTCGAATAGCCGTGTCCACGGTCATGGACGACACATGAATCCTTCTTGACATACGGGAACCTGTTTTGCTATTTCCCTCTCTGCCTCTCTCTCCTTTCCTCCTTTCCGCTGGAATCTGAATCCTATGAGATAAGTGAGTTGTCGAGGACAACCACATTGATGAGAAATATTACACTCATTACAAAAGATGTTTTCGTCTAAAACTGCTTTTATCAAATGTATTGCAAATAAAATTGGCTTTATGCAAATGAACCTACAGCCTTCCTTTGAAGCCTCATGTAGATATATTAGGTCTTGCATCGAGGGGGTGTGTTGAGTACTCTATGTACTCATGGAAAAACTTTTGTTGATATTCAGAGTGCTACAAAGACAAGGAAGACTACGACAACTACGACGACATTGAAGAGTGAGGCCTCGTGGACTACATCAACTGCCTCTGGCTGAGATGGAGTCACTTCGCGTTTTATTTATTCGCTGTGCTTTCTGATTGTAATAAATGTCACACTATGTGGCTATTCAAACTTTGTAATTAATATTTTGTACGTCTGTAATGATATACATTTCGCTGTGTCGTCAACATTGATCTTGGGATTGAAGAGTAACACAGGAGGGTCGGAAAGTTAAGTTCCGGTTCTCACAACACGTAAGTGACAGACATGTTGCTCTAATAACTCGGGTGATTATTATAATGTATTATTACAAAGTTTCCTATGGATCCTTCTTAGTCACTCCAAAATGAAGCTTTTGGGAGGTTTTTGAAATTTCCATGTTTCAAACCCAAAACCCACTTCTCTTCATGCTTGAATTCATAAGACAAAGTTTAGGGTTAGGGGGTAGATACATGATTTTTCTGGTTTGAATATGTCTAAATCTTGTTTATCAGCTTGAATGCTTACTGTATGACAAGACTATATGCTTTCGTTTTTTATTTTTTTTTATTTTTATGCCTATTTGAATCTTGGTCAAATCCTAGGTTTGACCAAGAGGTAAACAAGTTTAAAACATGAATATGAAAAAGTAAGCATGTATCCTTCTTAGTCACTACAAAATGAAGCACTTGGGGTGTTTTTAAAATTTCTATGTTTGAAACCAAAAACAACTTCTCTTCTTGCTTGACTTCGTAAGACAAAGTTTAGGGTTACGGGGTAGATACATGATTTTTATGGTTCAAATATGTCTAGATCTTGTTTATCAACTTGAATGCTTAGTGTATGACATAAGTAGACTATTTGCTTTGGTTTTTCATTTTTTTTAATTTTTTTAATTTTTATGACCATTTGAATTTTGTTAAAATCCTTGGTTTGACCAAGATTGAAACAGGTTAAAAACATGAATATGAAAAAGTAAGCATGTATCGATCCTTCTTAGTCACTCCAAAATGAAGCACTTGGGGGTATTTTGAAATTTCCATGTTTGAAACCCAATACCACTTCTTTTCATGCTTGACTTCATAAGATAGAGTTTAGGGTTAGGGGTAGATACATGATTTTTCTGGCTCAAATATGTCCAGATCTTGTTTATCAACTTGAATGCTTACTGTATGACATAAGAAGACTATGTGTTTTGGTTTTTCATTTTTTTGATTTTTTGAATTTTTATGCCCATTTGAATTTTGGTCAAATCATAGGTTTGAAACAAGTTAAAAACATGAATATGAAAAAGTAAGCATGTATCGATCCTTCTTAGTCACTCCAGAATGAAGCTCGATGGAGTATTTTGAAATTTTGATGTTTGAAATCCAATACCACTTCTCTTCATGCTTGGCTTCATAAGATAGAGTTTATGGTTAGGGGGTAGATACATGATTTTTCTGGTTTGAATATTTCTAGACCTTGTTTATCGACTTTAATGTTCTTACTATATGATATGAGAAGAGTATGTGCTTTGGTTTTTCATTTTTTGATTTTTTTTGAATTTTTATGCCCATTTGAATTTTGGTCAAATCCTAGGTTTATGACCAAGATTGAAACAAGTAAAAAACATGAATATGAATAAGTAATCATGTATCGATCCTTCTTAGTCACTCCAAAATGAAGCTCGAGGGAGTATTTTGAAATTTCCATGTTTGAAATCCAATAACTTCTCTTGATGCTTGACTTCATAAGATAGAGTTTATGGTTAGGGGGTAGATACATGATTTTTCTGGTTTGAATATGTCTAGATCTTGTTTATCAACTGGAATGCTTAATGTATGACAAGATTATGTTCTTTTTTTTTGATTTTTTTTTGTATTTTTATGCCCATTTGAATCTTGGTCAAATCCTAGGTTTGACCAAGAGGTAAACAAGTTTAAAACATGAATATGAAAAAGTAAGCATGTTAGTCACTACAAAATGAAGCACTTGGGAGGTTTTTAAAATTTCTATGTTTGAAACCAAAAACAACTTCTCTTCATGCTTGACTTCGTAAGACAAAGTTTGGGGTTAGGGGGTAGATACATGATTTTTCTGGTTCAAATATGTCTAGATCTTGTTTACGAACTTGAATGCTTACTCTATGACATAAGAAGACTATGTGCTTTGGTTTTTCATTTTTTTTTAAAATTTTTATGACCATTTGAATTTTGGTCAAATCCTTGGTTTGACCAAGATTCAAACAAGTTAAAAATATGATTATGAAAAAGTAAGCATATGTATCGATCCTTCTTAGTCACTCCAAAATGAAGCTCGTGGGAGTATTTTGAAATTTCCATGTTTGAAACCCAATACCACTTCTCTTCATGCTTGACTTCATAAGATAGAGTTTAGGGTTAGGGGTAGATACATGATTTTTCTGGTTTGAATATGTCTAGACCTTGTTTATCGACTTGAATGTTCTTACTATATGACATAAGACGACTATGTGCTTTGGTTTTTCATTTTTTGATTTTTTTTTGAATTTTTATGCCCATTTGAATTTTGGTCAAATCCTAGGTTTGACCAAGATTTAAACAAGTTTAAAACATGAATATGAAAAAGTAAGCATGTATCGATTCTTCTTAGTCACTCCAAAATGAAGCTCGAGGGAGTATTTTGAAATTTCCATTTTTGAAATCCAATACCACTTCTCTTCATGCTTGACTTCATAAGATAGAGTCTATGGTTAGGGGGTAGATACATGATTTTTCTGGTTTGAATATGTCTAGATCTTATTTATCAACTTGAATGCTTACTGTATGACAAGATTATGTTCTTTCATTTTTTGTTTTTGTTTTTTTTTTGTATGTTTATGCCCATTTGAATCTTGGTCAAATCCTAGGTTTGACCAAGAGGTAAACAAGTTTAAAACATGAATATGAAAAAGTGAGCATGTATCCTTCTTAGTCTCTCCAAAATGAAGCACTTGGGAGGTTTTTAAATTTTCTATCTTTGAAACCAAAAACAACTTCTCTTCATGCTTGACTTCGTAAGACAAAGTTTAGGGTTAGGGGGTAGATGCAAGATTTTTCGGCTTCAAATATGTCTAGATCTTGTTTATCAACTTGAATGCTTACTGTATGACAAGATTATGTTCTTTTGTTTTTTTTGAGTTTTTTTTGTATTTTTATGCCCATTTGAATCTTGGTCAAATCCTAGGTTTGACCAAGAGGTAAACAAGTTTAAAACATGAATATGAAAAAGTAAGCATGTTAGTCACTACAAAATGAAGCACTTTGGAGGTTTTTAAAATTTCTATGTTTCAAACCAAAAACAACTTCTCTTCATGGTTGACTTCTTAAGACAAAGTTTGGGGTTAGGGGGTAGATACATGATTTTTCTGGTTCAAATATGTCTAGATCTTGTTTATCAACTTGAATGCTTAGTGTATGACATAACAAGACTATGTGATTTGGTTTTTCATTTTTTTTATTTTTTGAATTTTTATGACCATTTGAATTTTATTCAAATCCTTCGTTTGACCAAGATTGAAACAAGTTAAAAACATGAATATGAAAACGTAAGCATATGTATCGATCCTTCTTAGTCGCTCCAAAATAAAGCTCGTGGGAGTATTTTGAAATTTTCATGTTTGAAACCCAATACCACTTCTCTTCATGCTTGACTTCATAAGATAGAGTTTAGGGTTAGGGGTAGATACATGATTTTTCTGGTTTGAATATGTCTAGACCTTATTTATCGACTTGAATGTTCTTACTATATGACATAAGAAGACTATGTGCTTTGATTTTTCATTTTTTGCTTTTTTTGAATTTTTATGCCCATTTGAATTTTGGTCAAATCCTAGGTTTGACCAAGATTGAAACAAGTTAAAAACATGAATATGAAAAAGTAAGCATGTATCGATTCTTCTTAGTCACACCAAAATGAAGCTCGAGGGAGTATTTTGAAATTTCCATGTTTGAAATCCAATACGCCTTCTCTTCATGCTTGACTTCATAAGATAGAATTTATGGTTAGGGGTACATGATTTTTCTGGTTTGAATATGTCTAGATCTTATTTATCAACATGAATGCTTACTGTATGACAAGATTATGTTCTTTCATTTTTTAATTTTTTTGTATTTTTATGCCCATTTGAATCTTGGTCAAATCCTAGGTTTGACCAAGAGGTAAATAAGTTTAAAACATGAATATGAAAACTAAGTATGTATCCTTCTTATTCACTCCAAAATGAAGCACTTGGGAGGTTTTTAAAATTTCTATGTTTGAAACCAAAAACAACTTCTCTTCATGCTTGACTTCGTAAGACAAAGTTTAGTGTTAGGGGGTAGATACATGATTTTTCTGGTTCAAATATATCTTGATCTTGTTTATCAACTTGAATGCTTACTGTATAACATAAGAAGACTATGTGTGCTTGGGTTTTTCATTTTTTTGATTTTTTGAATTTTTATGCCCTTTTGAATTTTGGTCAAATCCTTGGTTTGACCAAGATTGAAACAAGTTAAAAACATGAATATGAAAAAGTAAGCATGTATCGATCCTTCTTAGTCACTCCAAAATGAAGCTCGTGGGAGTATTTTGAATTTTCCATGTTTGAAACCCAATACCACTTCTCTTCATGCTTGACTTCATAAGATAGAGTTTAGGGTTAGGGGTAGATACATGATTTTTCTGGTTTGAATATGTCTAGACCTTGTTTATCGACTTCAATGTTCTCACTATATGACATAAGAAGACTATGTGCTTTGGGTTTTCATTTTTTGCCTTTTTTGAATTTTTATGCCCATTTGAATTTTGGTCAAATCCTAGGTTTGACCAAGATTGAAACAAGTTGAAAAAATGAATATCAAAAAGTAAGCATGTATCGATTCTTCTTAGTCACTCCAAAATGAAGCTCGAGGGAGTATTTTGAAATTTCCATGTTTGAAATCCAATACGACTTATCTTCATGCTTGACTTCATAAGATAGAGTTTATGGTTAGGGGGTAGATACATGATTTTTCTGGTTTGAATATGTCTAGATCTTATTTATCAACTTGAATGCTTACTGTATGATAAGATTATGTTCTTTCAATTTTTTTTGTATTTTTATGCCCATTTGAATCTTGGTCAAATCCTAGGTCTGACCAAGAGGTAAACAAGTTTAAAACATGAATATGAAAAAGTAAGGATGTATCCTTCTTAGTCACTCCAAAATGAAGCACTTGCGAGGTTTTAAAAATTTCTATGTTTGAAACAAAAAACCAATTCTCGTCATGCTTGACTTCGTAAGACAAAGTTTAGTGTTAGGGGGTAGATACATGATTTTTCTGGTTCAAATAAGTCTAGATCTTGTTTATCAAATTGAATGCTTACTATATAACATAAGAAGACTATGAGTGCTTTGGTTTTTCATTTTTTTTGATTTTTTGAATTTTTATTCCCATTTGATATTTGGTCAAATCCTTGGTTTGACCAAGATTGAAACAAGTTAAAAACATGAATATGAAAAAGTAAGCATGTATCGATCCTTCTTAGTCACTCCAAAATGAAGCTCGTGGGACTATTTTGAAATTTTCATGTTTGAAATCCAATACCACTTCTCTTCATGCTTGACTTCATAAGATAGAGTTTATGGTTAGGGGGTAGATACATGATTTTTCTGGTTTGAATATGTCTAGATCTTGTTTATCAACTTGAATGCTTACTGTATGACACAAGAAGACTATTGTTTTGGTTTTTCATTTTTTTTCATTTTTTTTGATTTTTTATGCCCATTTGAATCTTGGTCAAATCCTAGGTTTGACCAAGAGTTAAACAAGTTTAAAACATGAATATGAAAAAGTAAGCCCGTATCCTTCTTAGTCACTTCAAAATGAAGCTCTTGGTATAGTAGCTAGGTTTTTAAAATTTCTATGTTTGAAACCAAAAACCACTTCCCTTCATGCTTGACTTCATAAGATAGAGTTTAGGGTTAGGGGTAGATACATGTTTTTTCTTGTTTGAATATGTCTAGACCTCGTTTATCAACTTGAATGCTTACTCTGTGACATAAGAAGACAATGTGCTTTGGTTTTTTATTTTTTTATTCTTTTTTGAATTTTTATGCCCATTTCAATTTTGGTCAAATCCTAGGTTTGACCAAGATTTAAACAAGTTAAAAACATGAATATGAAAACGTAAACATGTATCCATCCTTCTTAGTTACTCCAAAATGAAGCTCGTGGGAGTATTTTTAAATTTCCATGTTTGAAACCCAATACTATTTCTTTTCATGCTTGACTTCATAAGATAGAGTTTAGGGTTAGGGGGTAGATATATGATTTTTCTGGTTTGAATATGTCTAGACCTTGTTTATCAACTTGAATGCTTACTGTATGACATAAGAAGACTATTTGTTTTGGTTTTTCATTTTTTTTTGGATTTTTATGCCCATTTGAATCTTGGTCAAATCCTATGTTTGACCAAGATTTAAACAAGTTTAAAACATGAATATGAAAAAGTAAGCCCGTATCGATCCTTCTTAGTCACTCCAAAATGAAGATCTTGGTATAGTAGCTATGTTTTTAAAATTTCTATGTTTGAAACCAAAAACCACTTCTCTTCATGCTTGACTTCATAAGACAAAGTTTAGGGTTAGGGGTAGATACATGATTTTTCTGGTTTGAATATGTCTAGACCTTGTTTATCAACTTGAATGCTTAATATATGACATAAGAAGACTATTTGCTAACGGATGGAGTAAGCACTCTAGCTATGAAAAGTACCAAACAATGCATACCAAATTGATTTTTTTAGAGAAATACTAGTTCAGATTATTTAATTTTATATTAGCAGGCCAAAATCGAACCCCGTAGTTGGATTTTTTGAAATTGATCCGTAGTACTGGGCAAAACCCTAGTTTAACTTATTTAATCATAGATTCGTAGGTCCATTTTGTACGTTTTTATTATTATTACTAGGCAGCACATGTGTTTGCCCGTCCAGTGAAACTAGGAGGAAGAGAGATCGTACGGGAGGAGACGAAGGGAGAGCAGTCACGGGGCCCGTCTTATTTATGGTGTCTCCCCTTTTTTCGGTGATGATGTTGACTGTTGTGCAGGGTTTCTCAGTGCGCAGGAGGTGCGAGCGAGCGAGGCCGAGAATGAGAGAGATGTTTTTTTTGTGAGAGGGACAACCGAAGGATCCTGAAGGACCCAGAGACTTCCGATACGCATCCTGATGCGTCTTCTCTTGACAAAGAAGATGGCTGGGAGTTTGCGTACCTACCGCACGTGACTTCTGCTCACTGAAGTGTGGGACCTCACACATGGGAACCACACATAAGTGACAGACATGATGCTCTAATAACTCGGGTGATTATTATACTGTATTATTACAAAGTTTCCTATGGATCCTTCTTAGTCACTCCAAAATGAAGCTTTTGGGAGGTTTTTGAAATTTCCATGTTTCAAACCCAAAACCCACTTCTCTTCATGCTTGAATTCATAAGACAATGTTTAGGGTTAGGGGGTGGATACATGATTTTTCTGGTTTGAATATGTCTAAATCTTGTTTATCAGCTTGAATGCTTACTGTATGACAAGACTATATGCTTTCGTTATTTATTTATTTATTTATTTGAATTTTTATGCCCATTTGAATCTTGGTCAAATCCTAGGTTTGACCAAGAGGTAAACAAGTTTAAAACATGAATATGAAAAAGTAAGCATGTATCCTTCTTAGTCACTCCAAAATGCAGCACTTGGGATGTTTTTAAAATTTCTATGTTTGAAACCAAAAACAACTTCTCTTCATGCTTGACTTCGTAAGACAAAGTTTACGGTTAGGGGGTAGATACATGATTTTTCTGGTTCAAATATGTCTAGATCTTGTTTATCAACTTGAATGCTTAGTGTATGACATAAGAAGACTATGTGCTTTGGTTTTTCATTTTTTTTATTTTTTGAATTTTTATGACCATTTGAATTTTGGTCAAATCCTTGGTTTGACCAAGATTGAAACAAGTTAAAAACATGAATATGAAAAAGTAAGCATGTATCGATCCTTCTTAGTCACTCCAAAATGAAGCAGTTGGGGGTATTTTGAAATTCCCATGTTTGAAACCCAATACCACTTCTCTTCATGCTTGACTTCATAACATAGAGTTTAGGGTTAGCGGTAGATACATGATTTTTCTGGTTCAAATATGTCTAGATCTTGTTTATCAACTTGAATGCTTACTGTATGACATAAGAAAACTATGTGCTTTGGTTTTTCATTTTTTTGATTTTTTGAATTTTTATGCCCATTTGAAATTTGGTCAAATCATATGTTTGAAACAAGTTAAAAACATGAATATGAAAAAGTAAGCATGTATCGATCCTTCTTAGTCACTCCAAAATGAAGCTCGAGGGAGTATTTTGAAATTTCCATGTTTGAAATCCAATACAACTTCTCTACATGCTTGGCTTCATAAGATAGAGTTTATGGTTAGGGGGTAGATACATGATTTTTCTGGTTTGAATATGTCTGGACCTTGTTTATCGACTTTAATGTTCTTACTATATGATATAAGAAGACTATGTGCTTTGGTTTTTCATTTTTTGATTTTTTTTGAATTTTTATGCCCATTTGAATTTGGTCAAATCCTAGGTTTGACCAAGATTGAAACAAGTTAAAAACATGAATATGAAAAAGTAAGCATGTATCGATCCTTCTTAGTCACTCCAAAATGAAGCTCGAGGGAGTATTTTGAAATTTCCATGTTTGAAATCCAATACCAGTTCTCTTCATGCTTGACTTCATAAGATAGAGTTTATGGTTAGGGGGTAGATACATGATTTTTCTGGTTTGAATATGTCTAGATCTTGTTTATCAACTTGAATGCTTACTGTATGACAAGATTATGTTCTTTTGTTTTTTTAATTTTTTTTGTATTTTTATGCCCATTTGAATCTTGGTCAAATCCTAGGTTTGACCAAGAGGTAAACAAGTTTAAAACATGAATATGAAAAAGTAAGCATGTTAGTCACTACAAAATGAAGCAATTGGGAGGTTTTTAAAATTTCTATGTTTGAAACCAAAAACAACTTCTCTTCATGCTTGACTTCGTAAGACAAAGTTTGGGGTTAGGGGGTAGATACATGATTTTTCTGGTTAAAATATGTCTAGATCTTGTTTATCAACTTGAATGCTTAGTGTATGACATAATAAGACTATGTGCTTTGTTTTTTTTTTAATTTTGATGCCCATTTGAATTTTGGTCAAATCCCTGGTTTGACAAAGATTGAAACAAGTTAAAAACAAGAGTATGAAAAATTAAGCATGTATCGATCCTTCTTAGTCACTCCAAAATGAAGCTCGTGGGAGTATTCTGAAATTTCCATGTTTGAAACCCAATACCACTTCTCTTCATGCTTGACTTCATAAGATAGAGTTTAGGGTTAGGGGTAGATACATGATTTTTCTGGTTTGAATATGTCTAGACCTTGTTTATCGACTTGAATGTTCTTACTATATGACATACGAAGACTATGTGCTTTGGTTTTACATTTTTTTTGAATTTTATGATTTTTTATGCCCATTTGAATTTTGGTCAACGGTTTGACCAAGATTTAAGCAAGTTAAAAAAATCAATATGATAAAGTAAGCATGTATCGATCCTTCTTAGTCACTCCAAAATGAAGCTTTTGGGAAGTTTTTGAAATTTCTATATATGTTTGAAACCAAAACCACTTATCTTCATCCTTGACTTCATAAGGCAAAGTTTAGGGTTAGGGGTAGATACATGATTTTTCTGGTTCAATATGTTTAGATCTTGTTTATCAACTTGAATTCTTACTGTGTGACATAAGAAGGCTATGTGCTTTGTTTTTTTTTTTTTTTTTGAATTTTTATGCCCATTTGAATATTGGTTAAATCCTAGGTTTGACCAAGAGGTAAACAAGTTTAAAACATGAATATGAAAAAGTGAGCCTGTATCCTTTTTAGTCACTCCAAAATGAAGCACTTGGGAGGTTTTTAAAATTTCTATGTTTGAAACCAAAAACCACTTCTGTTCATGCTTGACTTCATAAGACAAAGTTTAGGGTTAGGGGGTAGATACATGATTTTTCTGGTTCAAATATGTCTAGATCTTGTTTATCAACTTGAATGCTTACTGTATGACATAAGAAGACTATGTGCTTTGGTTTTTCAATTTTTTGAATTTTTATGCCGATTTGAATTTTGGTCAAATCTTAGGTTTGACCAAGATTGAAACAAGTTAAAAACATGAATATGAAAAAGTAAGCATGTATCGATCCTTCTTAGTCACTCCAAAATGAAGTTCGTGGGAGTATTTTCCTCCCACACGTGAGCTTGGTACCACTACACAAGAACCATGCATGTTAAAACTTTTGAATCATGTGTTTTTTCTTCTTTTGATTACCGCCCAAAGGAGAAAAATTATATTAAATGGATGTTTTCTATGAAGTGCCTACCGCATGAAGTGTACACACTACCACCAATCCAATTTTCACAGGTCTGCATAAGAGACATGGTCGCTACGTACGATGGCAATTTCCAACGATCCATGAATTTGTGTGCAACCATATACTGAATTATTTTTGGGCTAAAAGTTTTATTTCAAATGTAATTGGGAGGAAGGGTACATGAATTAGAATTTAAAAACTAGGTAAATACATGACATGCCCCCCCAAGATGTGGAAGCCTAAAACAATGGCCAAACATGTGCGGTGCATCCAAGTATAACACATAGCATCACCGATTGTTTGACCTAAATATGAAATCAAGCCGAAGGTGGTTCGAAAAAATCGTAAAATGGCAAAACAAAGCATGAAGTTATAAATTTTTGATGTACTATATGTCCGTTAGGATATTACAAGGATGACAAGTATACCTATGTTGTAAAATTGAGCAACATAATACAATATATATATATATATATATATATATATTAACCAAAATATACGATTAAAAAGGTCAAATGGACATCTAGTTTCTAATGATATAATTTTTGTACCATAAAATTCATATTATGTTGTAATTAAATTAATGATATAGGGATGCACGCTGGCATTATAATTTTTGTACCATAAAATTCATATTATGTTGTAAGCACTTCAGTTATGAAAAGTACCGAACAATGCATGCGAAAATGATTTTTATTGGAATACTAGTTCAACTTATTTTGTTATAAAGGGGAGCGTCGTGATATTGATCGACCTAAATTTGTAAACAAGCCAAAGTTATTGCGGGGCTCGATATAAAAAGGTCGAAAGAAATGATGGAGTCATATAATTCGTGGTTTACATAATTCCACTATGAACAATACTACCAAAATTTACTTGAAACTTGTTGGCCATGCCATTCTGCTACCCCCAAAAAATTCAAATATGAATCCTTGTGGCACGACCATGTTGGGGTTCACTTCTGGCTATCTACCCAGCTGAGCATGCGGGCTCTATTACCTTGTACGAATCCTCGTTTTAAACCAAGAAGAAGTGAACAAACCCCCCCCCCCCGCCACACACACACACTCTCTCTCTCTCCACTAACCGGCTTTAGATATCGCATCATTTGTCTCTCAGACTCCATTGATTTGCCCCAAGTTCAACAAGGTCGCTCCCTTTTCCTTTGAGAGTCCATTGATTTTTATTTGGTGGTTTCACTTGTGCTAAACTATCATTCCTTGTACTCCCTCCGATTCATATTACTTGATGGTAATATAGATGTATCTAGACACATTTTAGTTGTAGATACATCCATTTTACCATCAATTAATATTGATCGGAGTTGCAGCGTGGTATGAGGCCTGCCGCCTGCCACCGTCGGCGAGGTTCCAAGTAAACGGTGCCAGAAGAAGAGTAGCGCGGCTTCGGATTCAACCATGAGGCGGCCATGGATGACACCATGGAAATAAACACTACGAATTTGGAGGCCATCGCGTACAACAACGCTGGAACGGCGCAGGAAATGTGCTCCCACGACGGCTGCGGGGTCATCGTCAGCTACCACGAGTCCCTAAGCCACCAGATCGCGTGCCCGCACGGCCGGTGCAACTGCACGAAGCAGGGTTGCGACTTCGCCGCCCCACCGTCAGCGCTCCTCGTTCACCTCGCAGCGGCCCACTCGATTCAGGTGCACAGGTTAGAGTATGGCAAGTCCATAGAGTTCCGGGTGACCATGACACACCCGTGCTCGCCGTGCAGGCGGCTCGTTGTCGAAGGGGTTGACGGCTCCGTGTTCGTCCTGTACATCAACGCGCTCGGCCCGGCCATTGTCTTGTCTTTGGTATGCGTCAGGTCGGCCACATCTGTGTGGCCGCTCTACAGGGTGCAGATCTGGGCGCACGGCCCGCCGCCGTCCTCGAAATCGGACTGCAGGCGGGATGTCGTGAAGATGTCTGCCGATGCTTCTGGCAGCGTGTCGCCGGGCGCTGTCGTGTTTGAGGAGCTCACGTCGTTCCTCGTTGTGCCGGGGCCATACCTCGTTGCTGCTGGATCGTCCAAGGAGCTGCGTTTCTACATTCGCATATGCAAACAGATGTAGCTACTGCTACTTTGCGTAGTTGAAAAAACTGTCAATTTGTCATGAGGAATGATAAATTTCGCTACAAAGTACTAGAGTGTTCGTACGGCTGCTAATTTTTTATGGGGTCTTTGTTCATATTTGTGCCGAACTGTTTGTAGTAGTACTTATACTTAATTAATAATAAAGCAGTGTGGAAGTGAATACTCCTTTTTTTGTGAATCGGAAGTGAATACTCCAACTATATGTAATTGTAACCCCTCCATCTTATTTACTCCCTCCGTCTCGGTTTAGAGGGCTTGGTTTATTTTGCAGCAGGACCAAGGCATTGTTTCATTGGATGACGAAAACTCTCCGGAGCGCTGCCTCCTCTTGCTACTTCTAATACTAATGGTGTACAAAGCGTGCATGCAGCCGATTACATGCCCCCATGCAAACTTGTTTGGTTTCACACTCCACCAGCATGCACAAGGCTGTTCCCAGAGAATAGAAAAAGGAGAAAAGGGAAGGTGGAGACTAATTCGAGAAGGTTACTAGTACTTCTAATTTAAATGCATGCATGCCTTAGATGAGAGGTAATATGGGACAAATATTTTTTCAGATTAGGCCCTGTGAACCAAGACAGAGGGGTATAAAACTATGTGCACTTCCAGATCATTTCTCCTGTTTTTTTAGATGTCCTTTCACTTACTATAAAAAACCAAAAAGCACTATAAGGGCTCCTTTGATTCAAAGGAGTGTAGAAATAGGAAAGGTGTAGGATTTAAATTTTCCCATAGGAATCAAATCCAACATAATTCCTATGTCAATCCTATGAATCAAAGAAGCCCTAAGTGGTTACCAGTGCTTAATGCACAGTTCAAAAGAGTTCATCCCGCAGTCCAAATAACTAATAATCAGATGATCTCAATTTTTGTGTATGTAGTTGTGCCTATTACCATCACAAATATAGTCTCAAATAGTATGATGGTGGAGATACACATTTTTTAACTACCATGATTTTCGGTAAATGCTTAGTCAATTTTGACATAATTTGACTTTCTAAAAATAATATAAGCCTTAAGCTTTGGGATGGAGGTACTATATTGGGTTTTCCTCGGCTTAAGAAAAATCCCTTCCCATCCCCTTAAATAGAGTACTCCAGAAGTAAACAATCCGTCGAGGCTAGGAGATAAGAGAGGCCATACTCCTCGCGTGCTCGCAATGCTGGAAAATGTCACCGTTACCGTGAAGATGGACTCCACTGTGCTTCACTGCATTTTTTGCTCCCAGCCCCTCAAGCCCCCCGTCTTCAAGGTCGATCCCTTTCCCTCCCACACTCCAATGGTGTTTCTTTTGTGGGTTCACTACTACAAAAATGGCAATCCGCGAACTTTGATTTGTGCAGTGCATGGGTAATCATTTGGCCTGCGGCCGCTGCCTCAGCGAGCTTACCGGGAATCGGTGCCATAGTTGCGTGGAACCCCACGACGGATTCGAGCAGGACCCGGAAATGGACGCCGTCGTATCAGCGGCGATGGTTGAGTGCCCCCACAGCAGCTGCGGGAGCTTGGTGGCCTACCACCTGGTCCACGACCACAAGATTGCATGCCCGCACGCCCCTTGCGCTTGCACGGAGCCCGGCTGCGACTTCGCCGCCCCGCCAACAGCGTCGCCCACTTTGCAGCGGCCCACTCAATCCAAGTGCACAAGCTCCCGCCGTACAACACGAGCAAAGTGTTCCAGGTGCCGGTGCCGGGTTCGCCGTGCCTGCGGATCATCGCCGAAGGGGAGGACGGCGCCGTGTTCGTCCTGATCATCGGCGTGCTCGGTTCGACTTCGACCACCATCGTGTCTATCGTGTGCGTTAGGGCGGCCGCGTGCGTGTGGTGATGAGGACATCCCTACCACACTACTACCTCCGTCATTGCAAGATGAATACAATGTTGTTGTGAAGCTCAAGTCCAATGAAGTTAGGATTGGACCAATGACACGAGCTCGTGTGAAGCTACTTAAGCAACAGGTGAACTTGTTCCTATGTGATACTTTGATCGATGAGAAATTTATACTGCCTAAGTCGTATTACTTATGTATGATCAGGTATGAAGAGGAACCAAGCGTTGCACGAGGAGGAGAGGAGGAGCTCGACAAGAAGCTGGACATGGAGCTGGACATGAAGACATCCCATGGACGCGCGAGGGAGGAGCGGGAGGCATGCGCGAGAGGAGGAGATGCTCAAGTCGGCGCCAGGACCGGTCAATTGGCCCAGCAGCCGGGCCACCCGGTCCCAGGGTCGGTCCGACCGGCCCCCAAGCCGGATCCATCCGGTTTCAACCGGATTCTCCACCTGTGCCAACCGGGGCGAGTCCAGTAAGCCAGGACGCCCTGTCCAGTTGTCATCAGGCGCCAGGCCCGGTCCAAACCGGACCGGCCGGTCCCAGGCCCGGTCGACCACCCCCCAGACCGGCCGTGTCCGAGTCTGTCTCGACCAGATTTATTTTGGGTCGGTTATTTTTGCATCTTTTCGACCTGAGGTCGTCCCGTACGCCTATATAAGTGCCCAGGACGCCCCCAAAGTTGCTTTAGACCACGTCTAAGATAAACCCTCGTTCTTAGTTGTTTGCTCTGCAAAACTATTGAATCCCCTACATCATATTGCTTGATATTGGTGTAGAGCTGAAAGTGTTGTGTAATCTGCTGTTCCATTGGGAATTAGAAGGTTGCAACTTACCGCTTCGTGGTCGGCGGCTACGTGCACAAGTGTGTGGAGTTGCGAATATCTTACAAGGTTGAGAGCTATTGCATTGGCGACAGGGACCAATCGAGAGATCTCGTTGCGTCATGCAAGTTGTCATCCACTTCATCCATGATTCTCCGCTGTGTTTATTCCGTGATCATCATCACCACCATTGCTTACTGAGAAGATCGGGCCACCCCTTATCATTTTGGTATCAGATTTCAGTGTTTTCTCGGTAAGCCATCCACAATCCAGCCCATAGTTGAGTTGTGAGTGTTTCCTATCCAGAAAAATCCATAAAAAGTTAGGGTTAGGGTTTGCCATAGCCTTAGATTGCACTAATTTCGAGTTTTAGTTGCTTTTCGTAGTTGTTTTTGCGTATCTTTTTTTCCATCTAGTGTTAGAGTTTGTGTTTCCGCTATCATCTAGTTTCAGTTTTTGTTACTCCGAGTCCACATAGCATACAGTGTGTTTGTCCAAACCATAGCCACAGCCTTTCGATATACGTGACTAGGAACTTCCCCAGAAGAGACTAGTTTTACCGCTCGATAGGCTGCTCATTAAGGTTTTGGTGCTTTGCATTATTTGTTGGCCGTGTTATCAAGGAGTTGAGTCATAAAATAAAATAAAAACAGAAAATTGAAAAGAAGCAAAAAAGAGCTACATAGTTGCGTGTTATACAAAAAGAAAAATCCAAAAAGAAAAGTGAAGTGCTAGAAGAACCAAGTGAAGGCCTAAGTTTTCTTTACTGCACCTGTAGTTGACCAATCTTGTGCCTGTCTCGTTGAGCTTTGCTAGCGTCTCTCTAGTGCATTGCAACCTATTTCCTACATATAGTTGCTTTGCCACATTTATCGCCTTGTGTGAGTATCATTGGTTGTCTACGGTCAGCGCTAGAGCTTGTTATTGGTGCAAATAGGTAGCCCACCTACAGCCCCACATATATCATGCTTTGTCGTGTGCTTTGTTCTTATACCCTTGATATTCGCTTCGCTACATCCGTGCACTAGTAGTCACTACAAGTGGTAAGCAATACTAATTCACTTTGGAGTGGTAAGATTTCCTTTTCTTATCAGTTTTGAGTGAGTTGTGAGAGTACCACCATATATTTTTGATTTAGTGCACTAACCTACTAACCATGTCTGCTAGTGATGAGAAAATTGTTAACCAGGAGAACAAGAACTCTACGGATTTGATGACATGGAGGGAGTGGTAAGCAATATATTTTTGATTTAGTGCACTAACCTACTAACCATGTCTGCTAGTAATGAGATGCGACGTGAATTCCGCACTCAGGATGATGAGCTTAGGGGAACGGTCCAAGGGATCTCCCAGAAGCTGGATACTACATGTGAGACCGTCACTACAATGAAAGATCAAATGACGGATATACATGGCAGCCTTGTAGATTTGTGACTAGCTATTGAGAATTTGACCCAACAACAACAACAAGATGACAACGATCCTGAGCTTCAAGATGACGCACATAATGCTCGTGGTGCACCACGCGGTAATCTTCCTCGTGGGTTTGCTGAACTCCGACGTCCAGGTCGTGGGTTTGAGGAAGAAGATGGATTGGGTAAGCCTAAGTTCTCCATACCCAAGTTTTAAGGAGGTGCTGATGTTGAAGAATACCTCACTTGGGAGTTGAAGATTGAGAAGTTGTGGCGCTTACATAATTACACTGAAGATAGGGAGATCAAGCTTGCTTTTTCCGAATTTGATGGTTATGCATTGCGTTGGTGGGATCGATTTGTTCGTGCTCGCGAAGAAGATGGTGAACCGCCTATTATCACATGGCGTGCAATGAAGGCAGCAATGAATGATCGTTTTGTGCCAACTAATTATTTGTGGACTATATTTGATAAGTTGGCCCTATTGAGACAAGGTGTGAAGACTGTTGATGAATATTACATGGAGATGGAGATGCTAATGCAGCGTGGTCGTGTTAAAGAATCCCTTGAGATGACAATGACTCGTTTTCTCAATGGTTTGAAGTATGATATCAAAGGCATTGTTCGTCATTACAGTTACACCACTATGAATGAGTTGCTATATCATGCAAGAGAAGCTGAATCACAGTTGGCTGACGAAGCTAAGGTTAAAGGCCGTACTACGGGAGCTGGGCGCTTCACGCCTCGGGCGCCCCCATCTACGGCGCCGGTGCCATCTACGCGCTTCGCACCTTATTCTACTCCGCCTAGCAAACCGGTCTCCAATGTGTCCAACACAAAGAAGTCTGAATCTGCTGCAAGTACGAGTGGTTCTAGCATGTCTACTGCGCGCAACAGCGATATGAATTGCCATACATGTGGTGGAAAGGGTCACTTTAGGACGGATTGTCCTAACCGCAATGTCATGATTATTAATGAGGACAATGAGTATGAGACTGGAGATGATGTTGATCCAAATGCTCCAGAAGATGAGGATTATGACAGTGATGGTGTAGATGCTTATCCGTCTGAAGCTCGCACTATTGTTGTGTCTCAGCGTGCTCTTAATGTGTTGCCTAGTGCATCTACTCAGCGCTGCAATTTGTTCCAAACAAAGGCTTTAGTTGGTCCTGACAAGGCTTGCAAGGTCATTATTGATGGCGGGAGTTGCCGTAATTTAGCAAGCAAGGAGTTGTGTACCAAGCTGAAGTTGAAGTATCTACCACACCCGCATCCATACTATATTCAGTGGTTGAGCGACAATGGTGAGATGAAGGTAAACCACATGGTGCGTGTTGAATTTGCGATTGGACCGTAGAAGGATTCCATTGATTTTGTTGTGGTTCCTATGACGGTGTGTCACCTACTATTGAGAACCAACCTGTGGTTGGATGGTTAGGAGGGCAGTGGCACCCCCAGATTTGACGCTTTGATGTCTCAAGAATGGAGGAATATTCTTGTGTGGGATGCGGTGTTCCCGATGACATTGTGGTGCTAGTGGTGACTTCATCAATCTCAATACCCGTCGGATCAGTTTCTTGGATGCAGTTTCCTGGAGGTGCTCGAAGCGGTAGAGTGTGTGTGCGTGAGTGATGAGTGTATGTATGTACATGTGAGCGTCTATGATTGTACTGTGTGTTGCAAAAAATAGTATTAATTTTTATCTTGTTCATACTAAGACTAGCAAAGTGTTCCCTGCTCTATAAACTCTCAAGAAACACCCCTATAATATCTATCTAGTTCGTCCTAATGTTAGAACAGTAATTGCATGCTATGTAATTCATCTATTTTTGTTAGGAAACCTACATGTTTGTTTGCTTTTCTTATTCTCAGGTGATAGGTTGTGTGCTGGGACCATAGCCACCGTCTGTTTTGTTCGTTGCAAAATGTTGTTTTATATTCCGCCATTCTATGCTCTTCTGTGTTCACAAGGTTTTACATTATAATTTTCATCTGTTTTGTTGTAAACAATGACGGTAAATGCCAATTACTATTTCCTTTCTGCTATCCTTTTGCCATCTTGTAGTACATGTGTGAACTCATTGCTCTAGTACATTTAAATTCTTCATTGTTTTTGTTCTTCAAGAGCTGCAACCCTAACTCTTTGCTGTAATTTCATGTTGCACTATCACATGGAACACATCAAATCGTGGAGTGAATCACCCCTATAATCCAGTAAGTACCTTTCATTTTTGTATTGATATGCTTATCATGCTTTAACCAGTTTGTGTTTAACACATTTACTCTCCATATAGATAGGATAACTGGTTTGAAATAAATCATGCTATTTATATGACTGCATGTCTTCATTCATTTTCCTGCTAGCTTCTCAAATTTGTTCTATTGCCTGTCTAATCTTTTTTTTGTTTGATTATGATTAAACCAATTTAATTGTTCTGCTTAACTTAAATGATCTGGCATTTTATTCCAGCCACATAATGTTTGATTGCTCATGCACTTCCTCATACCGTTATGTGTTCTGGATTTCATCCATACATGATAAGAATGTTTTGCTTGGTGGATATGAGCCAGATGATGATTCAGTTGGTTATTATTTCTTGATTCATTGAGTTGACTGATGATTAAAACATATAAACCTTGCCACTTTCTGGCATGCTTGTTGTGAGATATAATGAGCATATTTGTTTTTTGTAAGACTTTTTTCTGATTTCACTGTTGATTAATCCAATGCCACCTTCTGTAGTAGGAAATCCACCTTCAGTAGGTATCCCAAATAAGATTTGTTGTTACTTTTTGGCGGACCCATCTTTTATTTTTAGGCACAAAATGGATCATTTGTTTGTTTCTCCTTCCCTTATATTGGGCTCATGGGTTAAACATTGAAATAATATGTCAGTTTATATGAATCCCAGAATGGTTGCTGTCTAATTTGTCTTAATTGGTCTTGCTTGTTTATATTTGGCACCAAATGGATATATTTCTCGTTTATCTGAGGCATTCCCATGGCTGGCCGATGATTAAAATAATGAAATTTAGGGGGTTGGAGATTCTCCGACTGCACAATGTCTGGCTAGTTTTGTCCACACAACCACTTTTGTGGAACTTAAGGGATCTGAAGCACCCCTTCCAAGTGTCAATTTTAATTGACAGACTTCTGTTATGCAGTTTCCTGGCTTATTTTATTAGGCACAGACTGTCTAGTTACTTGATTTATTTTGTTCGTATTTGACATCCGGTTGCTCTGCCTGTTGCATTGGGGTTGATAGCTTGCTTTGTTATATTATGCCTTATACTTTGTGAAAATCTGCCATCTGTTTTGATGCTTTGCAAAAATCTGTGACAACTAATATGGTTGTTTCCTCAAATTGTATGGTTCTGTAACTTGCACTGTCTTGTTTTCAGCCCTTGAATAGAGAAAGGAAGGCAGATGGCAGGGCATGTACATCAAGTGTCCAGGTCTTTCCACAGCACAGCCGTGACAATGCCAATTCATCTGATAGTCAGATGATATCTACTGTCCCAGCCATTCCAGCGCAAACAATCGCTGCCTTTGCACACGAATCAATTGATATAATTCAGCAGCAAAGAGATGAAAGAGATTCAAAAATCGACATAACAGTCAATGAGATACATGAATTGAAAAATAGGCAAGCTTGGATTGAGCAGATCCTTAATAATCTACTCTGCAGATCTAATGGAAAGCCAGCTGTTACTTGCACACCGATGAACTCTACCTAACAAAAATGTAGTTTTGCCGATGATGCCATTTGTATGGCTTGTATCATTTGAGTTATTTCGACTTGTTGTTGTATTTGAGAATTTTTCCTGTTATTGTAATACTTGAGCTCTTTTTCCTGTTATTGCTATAGTTTGCAATCATTGTAACAAATTTTCAATGTAATGATTATTTGATCTTGCACTCGGCCTTAAACAGAACTACTAGTATGGTCTCACAATTTTTTATCATTATACTTTGCAAGATTTAGTGGATGCCCCAAATTCAGAGCATCTCCACCGGCGGCCTCGATAGTGATTTGGGGGCCGGCGTCGTTTTAGGGCTCGCACCGGTGCGCTCCAAACGGCGCCAGCCATTTGTCGAGCCCAATAGAATCGCCGGCATCCCCGTGCCGGCCCCTTCGCCAAGGGCGTGAATCGGGCGCCCCGGGTGCCTCGCGGAACAACAGTTTTCGCTGGTGGGGGCGCTGATAAGGGCTAAGCCCAAGGGTGTGCCCGATCTTCACGGATTTGGGTGGAATTCGTGGGGGAGGTGGAAGAACGCGATGAACGCGAAGAACGCGGAGGGGAATCGTGGGATACAAACTCACACACACAAATCGGTTTGTCCTCGTTGGCCCGAACCACCAACTCGATAGAGGTTGCAGGAAAAGACCTTCCGGTAGAAGTCCCGCAAAGAGATCAACGAATCGAACCCGAGAAATCTAGAAGGGTGAAAAGACCGGAAGGTTGATAGAAGTGCAAGCAAAAGACCAAACGGTAGAAGTGCAAGCAAAAGACCAACAATCGGTAGAAGTCACCAAAGAGATCACAAAGGTTCGACAAGGAGATCGAGTGATACAAGATCTAAGATCTATGGTAGGGTTTCCCTCTTGGGGCAAGAGCAAAGCTCAGGTTTAATTTCACATCAAGTCTAATCTCAGATCTGAGCCAACAAGGCTATTTATAGTTGGTGGGGCGAAGGGGTAAATTACATGCGGAATCTGCCAGTTTTAGTGTTGAAACGCGTGCGGGCGGAAGTTCCAACCTCAGGGGGCGGAAGTTCCGGTCGGGCGGAAGTTCCGGTCGTCCTGGGCGGAAGTTCCGACTGGATTCCCATCACTCGGGGCTGGACAGCATCTTGGAGGTATCTGGGCGGAAGTTCCGGTCCTGGAGGCCGGAAGTTCCGGTCGGGGCGGAAGTTCCGGCCAACTTCCGGCCTAGTTCCGGAAACGACCGATTTCCTTGCAGTAACATCCCGGGGCGTTTTGGCGCATTTTCGGAACTAGGGCGGAACTTGGGCGGAAGTTCCGATGGGCGGAAGTTCCGGTCTCTCGGGGCGGAAGTTCCGGCTAGATTCTCTTCACAGGGAATCTGGGCGTAAGTTCCGGTCGTGGGGGGCGGAAGTTCCGGCTGGGGCGCTGTAGCTCCATCTTCTTCATTTTCAGCTCCCTCTCCATTGGCTTGGTCTCCATGGCTTGTGTCTTGACCGATGTACCTGATTGAACACAAGGTATTTGCATGAAGTAGCATGCCATCCAAAGAGGTGTCAAATGCATACGTGGAAAGGAGCGAATTCACCTCTTGGTGTATGGCTTGGGCTCGAGCTCGTGTCATTGGGCCACGAGGAGGGCTTGTCGGTCTTGATGTAGTGTCGACCTTGGGCAGGGCTACATCATGTCCCCCCCTTGGGAAAGAGTCGTCCTCGACTCTATGGTCTCTTCATCTTCATGATATGGTGAGAGGTCGGACACATTGAATGTGTTGCTCACCAAGTACTTGGATGTTGGTATGTCGATGACGTAGGCGTTGTCGTTGATGCGCTTGAGGACCTTGAAGGGGCCATCGCCTCGGGGCTTGAGCTTTGAGTTTCGTTCTTGAGGGAAGCGGTCTTTGCGAAGGTGTAACCACACTAAGTCTCCTTCAATCCTTGCCTTCTTCTTCATGTTGAGTCTAGTGGCTTGACGAAGGACTTGTTCCTGGATTGTTGCCCTTGTATCTTCATGTATCTTCTTCATGTATTGTGCTCGCTTGTCGATGTTCATGTTTACTTGCTCATGTAGCGGAAGAGGAAGTAGGTCGATCGTCGTAGGTGGTTCAAACCCATATATGACCATGAAAGGACTTCTCATTGTTGTAGAGTGCTTGGCGCGGTTGTAGGCGAACTCCGCATGCGGGATGCAATCTTCCCATGACTTCAAATTCTTCTTGACAAGGACTCGTAGTAGTGTGGAGAGGCTTCGGTTCACCACTTCGGTTTGCCCATCGGTTTGCGGATGTGAGGATGACGAGAACAAAAGCTTGATGTTGAACTTGGCCATTAGTGTCTTCCAAAGGTAGCTCATGAATTTGACATCTCGGTCCGAAACAATGCTTCTTGGTACACCGTGGAGTCTCACAATTTCCCTAAAAAACAAGGAGGCAATATGTGAAGCATCATCCGTTCGGGAGCATGGTATAAAATGAGCCATTTTGGAGAATCTATCAACCACTACAAAAATTGAATCATGACCATATTTGGTTCGAGGCAATCCTAGCACAAAGTCCATGCTTATATCGGACCAAGGGGCATAAGGAATAGGTAATGGTGTGTAAAGACCATAAGAGTTGGTTGTGGACTTAGCTTGTAAGCATGTCGTGCAACGGTTGCATAGGCGCTCCACGTCTCGCTTCATTCTTGGCCAATAGTAATGGGTAGATAGCATGGAGAGCATCTTGTCTCGCCCAAAGTGTCCCATAAGACCACCGCCATGTGACTCTTGCAAAAGCAACTTACGAAGGGAAGACTCGGGTATACAAAGTTTGTTAGCTTTAAACAAGAATCCTTGGTGCAAATAGAAATCATCGATGCCCTTTTGACTAGAACACTTTGCAAAAATTGGGCCAAAGAAGGTATCGGAAGCATATAAGTCTTTTATTTCATCAAGACCCAAAACATGGATATCCAAACGAGTGAGTAAAAGGGTGAGCTTGCGAGAAAGAGCATCCGCAACTACATTGTCCTTGCCCTTCTTGTATTTGATTACATATGGAAAGGACTCAATGAACTCAACCCATTTTGCATGTCTTTTGATCAAATTGTGTTGACTTTTCAAATATTTCAAAGACTCATGGTCGGAGTGAATGACAAACTCTTTTGGCCAAAGATAGTGTTGCCAAACTTCAAGAACACGAACCAAAGCATAAAGTTCCTTGTCATATATAGGATAGTTGAGGCGTGCGCCATCCAACTTCTCGCTATAGTATGCCACAGGTTTTCCATTTTGCATAAGGACACCACCAATTCCAAGTCCACTCGCATCACATTCTATCTCAAAAGTTTTTGCAAAATCGGGAAGAACGAGGAGCGGTGACTCGGTGAGTTTCTTTTTCAATTCATCAAAAGCGTGTTGTTGTGCCTTGCCCCAAACAAACGGAACATTCTTTTTAGTAAGCTCATTCAAAGGGCAAGCAATGGTGTTAAAATCTTTCACAAAGCGTCTATAGAAATCGGCAAGTCCATGAAAACTTCGAACTTGACCAACGTTTGTAGGAGTGGGCCAATTGTGGATGGCCTCAACCTTCGAAGAATCAACTTCAATCCCATTGGCGGAAACCACAAATCCAAGAAGAACCAACTTGCTTTGTGCAAAGGTGAACTTGGGAAGATTTGCAAAGAGCTTTTCACGGCGCAAGATGCATAAGACTTCTCTCACATGTTGTACATGGTCCTCGAGATTTTTGCTATAAATGAGAATATCATCAAAGTAGACAACCACACTCTTGCCAATGAGAGGTCGTAAGATGTGATTCATGAGACGCATGAAAGTAGATGGAGCATTTGAAAGACCAAATGGCATGACAAGCCATTCATAGAGACCAAGTTTGGTCTTGAATGCCGTCTTCCATTCATCACCAATTGCCATGCGGATTTGGTGGTATCCACTACACAAATCTATCTTAGAGAAAATTTTGGCACCACTCAATTCATCAAGCATGTCATCTAAACGCGGTATGGGATGGCGGTATCGAACGGTAATGGCATTGATGGGGCGACAATCCATACACATTCGTTGCGACTCATCCGGTTTAGAAACAAGAATCACGGGAACCGCACAAGGGCTTAAGCTTTCACGAACATACCCTTTTTCGAGGAGATCTTGAATTTGGCGTTGAAACTCCTTTGTGTCTTCGGGGTTGGTGCGGTAGGCGGCGCGGTTTGGTAGAGGAGCGCCGAGTATGAGGTCGATGCGGTGCTCGATGCGTCTAAGCGGTGGTAGTCCATGAGGAAGCTCGTCGGGGAAGACATCTTGGAACTCCTTCAAAAGAGACAACAAAGACGAAGGAAGTGTTGTTAAGTTGTTAATCTCCGAGGGTGGCCCCTTGCAAATGAGCACATAGTGCAATTTGGTGGATGGGTTGTGGTGCACTTCTCTCATCTCACTCTTGGTAGCTATGAGGACACTCTTCATCTCATTCACATATGGCTTGTGGCGCTCACTTTCTTTTTGGTGGGTCACTCTCTCACCGCTCATCACACTAGTGATAGTAGCTTCCTTAGCCCTCGCTAAAGCCTTTGCATTGTCCGCAATTACTTGGCTAGGAGTCATTGGGCGTAGGATGAATGTCTTGTCGCCGACCTTGAAGCTATAGGCATTTGTGTAGCCATCATGGTTTACTCTTTTGTCATATTGCCAAGGACGACCAAGTAGCATGTGGCACACCGTCATAGGCACTACATCACAATCAACAGTGTCTTCATAGGCGCCAATCTTGAAGGATATTGTGACGGTGTGTTGTATCTTCACATTTCCATTGTCGCTTAGCCATTGCACATGGTAAGGATGGGGGTGTTTCCGTAGTGTGAGGTTGAGCTTGGAGCATAGTTCGGTGCTTGCAAGGTTGTGGCAACTCCCTCCATCGATGATAACCTTTATTGACTTGCCATTGATTCTGGCTCTTGTTTGGAAGATATTGCATCTTTGGTCTTCATTGGGGAGTGCATGGGTTGTCAACACTTTGGTCACCACAAGTGATGGGCTTGCATCGTGCACACATAGGACTTTCTCTTGGTCTTCCAAGTCATCATCTTCATGATTGGTTGCGGCTTGTACCAAGGCTTCATATTCACCTTCACTCAAGTACTCCGCATCTCCATCATCCCGAGTTATCATAACTCTTGTGTTCTTGCATTAAAAGGATTTATGTCCTTGAGCACCACACTTGAAGCAAGTGATGTTACTAGATCCCGTGGAAGCTTTGGAGGACATAGTTGATTGATCCGGTTTGAAGCTTGTAGTTTTGATGGCACTTCTTGTTTGCTTGGGAGGATCCTTGGAAGCAATAGCACTTGTATTTTTTATGCTTGAGGATGCGTTTGTTGCATTTCTTGCGGCGAAGAAGGACTTTGTTTTTGCACTTGGTAAGTCTTCTCGCACTTGGCACTCGGCCCTTGTAGCTTGATGAAGTAACTCAACTATGTTGGTGTAAGGCAAGAATTCCACTATCCTCTTGACGGGAATGTTCAATCCATTCTAGAATCTTGCCATAGTTTGCTCTTCTCGCTCATCCACATTTGCACTCATCATTGTCATGTGCATCTCCTTGTAATACTCCTAAACGGACTTGAAGCTTTTCTTGAGTTGAGTGAGCTTGTTGAAGAGGTCACGTTTGTGGTGGGTGGGCACAAAGCGTTTGTGCATGACTTCTTGCATCTCTTCCCATGTGTCAATGGGCTCTAAGTTTTCCTTTTCACGCTTCTTGTTTACTTCTTCCCATCAAACATTTGCATATCCTTCAAACTCAAGTGATGCCATGGCCACCTTCTTTGCTTCGGAGAAGTTGTGTATGCGGAATATCTTGTCAACCTTGAGTACCCAAGACAAGTATGCATCGGGGTCTTCCTCTCCTTGAAACTTGGGCATGATGAACTTGAGCTTCCCAAAGATTTCTTCCTCATTACGGTCATTGCGTCTAGGAGGTGGTCTTTCTTCACCATGTTCTTGACGTTGTTGAGGTTGATGTTGTGGACCTTGAGCATCTCGATTGTTGTTTCTATGTTGTTGATGAGGAGGTGGTCTTCCATGACCTTGATCTTGATCATCATTGTTGCGGCGGTGTCGAGGCAACACACATTCTTCACTTGATGCTTGGTGATGACTTGATTCCTCATTTTTCTCCCTAGGAGGTGGTCTTCTACCATGAGGTCGATCATCATGATGGCGATGTTTACCTTGACCTTGAGGGCGTGGTTCACCATTACGTTGAGGTTGCACAACATTGATGATGTGGCGCTCTTGATGTGCTTGCCTTTCTTCCTCTTCATGAAGGCGCTGCCTTCTTGTTGCGGTCAGAAACCCACCGGCGAGCAGCGACGGGCATCACTGTAGAGCCGGGAGGCTCCCAGGACTGCGGCTGGCCCTGGTCCCTCCGAGCGACGGCCCGCAAAGACTCGGCACGCACGTCCGATGCTGATGCAAGGGCGTGCCACCTGACCTATACCCGGTCAGGAAGGTGTTGGATGTGCCTCGCTTAGTTTCCTGCATGGCATACACGTAAACATTAAATACGAGCCTCGATCGGCTCTCAGGATGTCCTGTGAATCGGCTCAAGGAGCCGATCCACCCATGATGCGTACGAGGTGTACGATCAGATGGTGGTCCTGCTTGATCAAAATAAAGCTAAAACGACCTACTACGATTTAGGGTTTTCACCCCATAATCGGAACATCCTACTTGTGATTGAGCCTGGCGGCCACGCACGGTGATCGTAAACCGACCCTAGACAAGGCCTAAAAACCAACACGAAGTTGATCCTCGGAACATCCTGTAAAGGGCTAGCAAACTACACCCTACGCGCCACTGGATCCTTCAACCCGTTTGTAAGGCCTAACCATGCAGATATTAAACTAATCCTTGAAGAACAAGGAGCAATCATAACGGATCGGATCTACTAAACAATGATCAAGCGGGGTGCCGCCCTTACACCTAAGATAGGTGTAAGGACGGCTAGACGTCTAGGGTTGCACGACGACAGCATATGATACGATGAACAATGCTAACCCTAACACATCTATGATAACTACGTTGCTCGCCATCAAAAAGGCTTCAGTACGAGCAACGCATGAACAACGAATAAACGTGTACTGCCTAGATCGCAAGATGCGATCTAGGCAGCATGATGCTTACCCGGAAGAAACCCTCGAGACAAGGGAGTTGGCGATGCGCCTAGATTGGTTTGTGGTGAACGTGATTGTTGTTTATTTCTTAAACCCTAGATACATATTTATAGTCCGTAGACTTTCTAACGTGGGAATAATCCCAACCGGGCACGAGCCCAAACTCTATCTAACCGACCCGTATCCTACTATGTTACATATACACGGGCAAACTAGCCCAAACTTTGTATACAAGGCCGATTCATGTATTCCTTCCATGTATATTCTTCAAGCCCATCTTCCATCGCGGCCCACCTCTGATCCGGTCAAATTCTGGTGATAACACATGCCCCCTGGTTTTGGAAATGACAATTCCAAAATCACTGCTTTTTCTTCGTCGGGTCATGTCGTGGCAGAAGCGGAACCGTCGCAGTATCCTTCATCATGATGCCTTGCCTCCTCCACTTTATCACCAATCTAAAAAATCCTTCTCATTAATGAAGGAGTGTTTTCATTTAACTTTGCCGATAGTCAAAGTCAAGCACTCCCAAATGAGCCGATGGTATCACACCAGCCTCTACGATAAAACAAGAGTAAGGCCAACCTAACTGCTCCTCCAAACGGTAACCTGCGACCTCCATCTGAGAAAGCAAACTCAGATCCCCAAATCGCCTCCCAAGCAGCCCCGCGAACCTCAGATCTCAACCACGCCGTCCCAATTTCTCAGCCCATCAAATGGCGGAATCATCCAACACCAACGCCATGGTCTCTGGTCTGAAGGTAATCCTCAACCGCCTCTTCGCCATCCGAATCAAGGTTAGGATTAAACAGCAAACACCTGAATTAATGCCTTATTCCGTTATCACTCATGCGAGGCCAATAGAATCCCCTTCGCGAACCAGAATTTAGATCTGACTTCCTGGGCCGATTGCCTGCGAGCCTGGCCTAATCCTCCCGAAGGTTGGGTGGCATGGTATACTAGAGTGTCCAAAACACACTACGCTACCTGGGATACGATAGGGATAGCCGATGCCTTGTCATTATCATTGTCTCCTCTTGAAAAGAATGAGAACATCCTGAAAACCATCGGCTACTTTTGGTCTGATGCACTAAATTGCTTCATGTTCGGCCATGGCCCCATGACACAAACTCTGCTGGACGTGGCCATGATCACAGGCTTGGACATTGCATCCCCAAGCCCCTCTGCCTTTAAATTGCCAAAGGTCCCTTTCACCCTTTCCTCCAAAACAGAGTGTACAAGCTGGGGCGCCTACCTCAGGCGTTATATGAAAACCAAAGGCCCTGTGACAGAAAGAGAGCACACAGCTTTCTTGAACTTCTGGCTGGAGCACTTCATATTTTGTGGTCCTTCACTCGCCCCAACCAAGAATTACCTCTCCCTGGCTTATGAGCTCGCCAAAGGTACTCAACTTGGCCTTGGAAAACTGCTCCTTGGAGAGGTCTATCGATCTCTTCAACTGATGTCCGTCAAACTGTTCTCCCAAAGGACAGTTAAAACAGGAGGCCCCTGGTGGTTTATTCAGTTATGGGCCCAGTTGTATTTTCAAAACCAAATCCCAAACTTTCCACCTTTGGCCACCTGCACCTTCCCAGATGCAAATGGGAAGGACATCCGATGTACTAGCTATGGCCAAGCTCTGTATAGTCTCCCAGGCAGCAGGCTGATCCCCAAGGAAACAGCAGAGTGGTTCAAGATTTTCTTCCAAGGCCTGGACAACCCCCTGTTCTTCCCCTATACTGAATCGGAAATCTTTGAGAATCCAGTCTCCTTTCGATTAGACAGCCTTGCCGATGACGCCAACACCCGGCACTCGTACTCTATCATGATCCGTCCTTGCTTTCTCCCAGTTGGTATGAGTACCTCAAATAGGATCATTAAGCCTGGTTATGAGTCTTACCAACCGGTGGTAGTAGCCCGGCAGCTTGGCCTCGGGCAAGTGCCCCCACACTTCTTCCTCCACCACCTGACAGCAAGTAGGGCTGAACTGCCTGACATCCTTACTGGCCAAAGGTGTTATACCTTCTTTGACGCTCTGGCCATTCCAATTCCTCATAACCTCTATTTCACCACCACTACCGATGGCTTCGAGACTTGGTCGATGTGGAAGACCCACGCCTTCAGAAGAGCTCTAGGACCGTTGCTGAAGCAACTTTATGCTGAATATGACGTCCCTGCACACCAGGTACCATTACATATAAACTACTTGCAATGGCTCATGACGATTGTCTATAACCTGACTTTATTCCTTGGCAGCAACAGGATGGCCCAGAGCCCACACAAGCCGACGGCTCCCCTTTCAAGTTTCTTCCACCAGCCCCGGTGGTTCTCTTCTGTCAGAGCTCACCGCCCTTGAAGAAGGTCATAATGCAGAGCCAGCCGATTTCTCCGAAATCGGCTCCCAAGAGTAAAGCATCCTCGGGGTCAGTTGCCCCCCGAGCCTAAACCCAGGCGAGGAAGGCAGTGAGGAAAGTAGCTGCCAGAAAAACCCTGAAGCGCAAAGCTCCTGTCCAAGCAAGCTTGCATGTAAGCTGACTCGTGCCTCGACCAAATTCATCTGTCTTCGCTAGTCTTTTGTAACATGGTTGTACTTCTTCTTTCAGACTTCCACTGAAGAGAACTCCAGTGAGGAAGCACAGTCCAGCCCAAGGGACTCCATCCCGGGCGATTCTGAGAGATCCACCACACAGAGCCAGACGGACTCGCCAGCGTCGGCTTCTAGGAAAAGGTCGACTCCCGAGCCTACTGATCTCCAAGCTCCGATCAAAACGGGGTCACGCGTGAAGCGTCGATGCGTCAAAAGGGCTCGCAAAGACCCTCGAGTTTCCTCGCCGAGCCAGGAAGTTTCAAATGTAATTACCTAAACAGCTCATATTCCATACCGTCCCGTTGCTAATTGGATCGGCTCACCATTTCTTTTGCAGACTAATGGGACCTCTAGCGGGGACGTTGAAGAGGTACCGATGCCATCCGCCACGCTCGGCCTAACCACCTCGCCGAGCGTGGCTGACCCAGTAGCTAACCTGGCCCAGTCCACTGAAAAGCCGATTGTCGCAACGTCGGTTGCCCTTCCTTCTTTGGGAGAGGTACGCTCCACTCTCTCGGGCCTACCCTTTTCCTTTGTTGTATGCTCATACTGCTCTTGTTCGTCTGTCAGGGTTGTGATCTTTCAAGCTTGCTGACGTTCGATCCCGACTCCATCGAGCCAGCTACTTCCAAAGCAGGTGAAGAGCCAAGCCCTAGCGCGGTCCATGGCCCGCTTCAACGTCTCAAGGTTTTGCTCTCCTCCTCGGTCGAAACCCTGGTCGAAAACCCCGAGGCAGTCAAGGGCATCCTCGAAGACATCCAGCCCCATCTCCCGGTGACGCTGTAGGTTAAGCTTTGGCCGGCTGTGACTTTGTCGATTTTCAGGCCAAGGGTGCAGTCAGCTCGTCAAAGAATTACTCTTCGCCGCGCCCAGCTTCCGTTGAGAGCCGATATTGCAGACAAATGTCAACGGCTCAACGAGAAGAAGGCCGCTTTAGACGCCAAAACCGACACTTCTACCAATAGTGCCAAACTCGAGATCTTGCGCAAGGGACTGGAGGATCTGGAAAAGAGGGTCAGGGAGACCAAACAACTTATCCAAGACAAGGAAACCCTCATTGCTCGCTCTCAGGAGGAAGCAAAAGGCCTCACAGCCGATCTGAAGACCGATCTGGCTGAAATTCGTGCCCTGAGCAGTCAGCTGGTGACGGGCAGAGATGAGGACGACGAGGCTGAGATCGCCGAGGTGGATCGAATCCGTGCCGATGCCCTTCACGCCCTCAACGCTTTTCTTCAGTAGAGCCTCTTTGTGCAAACTGATGAATGTTTTGCTGAACTTGTTTCGCTGAACTTGTCTAAAGTCGACGGCCGTGCATCGGCTTTTTTTTTACATTCTGAAGTCGATGTCTGTGCATCGGCTTTTTTTTTTACTGGCCGATTTCTCTATCAGCCCCCAATATTTCACCGCACATGTATCGCACATGTTCATCTGATTAGGTGCCCCGCGAGCCGATTCTGCCAGGTATCTGCTGATATCGGCTCTGTGGTTAGCCAAGGCGCTATATGTGAACGTCGGCTCTGTTAGGACCAGTGTTGACTTCTTCCAGCTCATCAGCCGACGTAAACCCATTGCCCATTAGATCGACGTTGAACCCAGGCAGAATGCATGGGGAGGATAATTTTGGCCGATTGCTGGACTCGGCCTTCATGTTGATTGCTCAATGAAGGTTTTGCAATGTTCCTTCATAGATCTTTGGGGCCGATCCCATGGACCGGCATCGCCGCATTTGTCCATATATAGATTTTCGGGAAGTGTCGGAGCCGATCGCGTGGAACGGCTTCTTCCTTGTCCTCGTCATGAGAGCAGCTGCCCTCGTCTCCGTCCTTACCAGAGTGGTGCCCAGGTCCTACCATGTTGATATTGAACGAGAATCCTGGCTGGCACCCTCCAGGGTAAGTGCACTCCACCATGTTAACGGCGGGGAAGGGGTGTGTGTCGACCTTCATGGCGTACTGGCTGAAAATTAGACGCCCTTGTTCTATCGCCATTTGGACCTGCTGACGCAACACCCTGCAGTCGTTGGTGGCATGGGTGAACGTGTTAGGCCACTTACAGTATGGCTTTCCGTTCAACTCCTGAGCCGTGGGGATCTTGTGGCCTTCGGGTACCTTTAGCTGCTTCTCCTTAAGTAAGAGGTCGAAAATTTGCTCAGCCTTGGTGACATCGAAGTCAAACCCTCTTGGAGGACCTTGTGGCTTAACCCACTTACAGGACACGGGGCTTGCCCCCCGAGTCCATTCAGCCACCGCTACCTCTTGATCTCCCGCAGAGCCTTCATCTTCATCTGCCTCAACCAGGACCACCGCACGTTTGAATTTATCCTGGTATACATCTGGGTGGCGCTGTTCATATGCTGACAGCTTCTGTACCATGTGTGCCAGTGAAGGGTAGTCTGCTTGGGAGGCCACGTCCTTGATCGGTGATGCGAGACCCACCACCGCCAACTCAACTGCTTCTTTTTCAGTCACATGAGCCGAATAGCATCGGTTCCTAACGGTCCTGAAGCGCTGGATGTATTCGACACTCGTTTCTCCGCGCTTCGTCGTACTTGTGCTAGATCGGCAATGCCAGCCTCGGAAGCCTCTGAGTGATACTGCATGTGGAACTGCTCCTCCAACTGCTTCCAAGTCCGGATTGAGTCTGGTGGCAGCGATGCGTACCACCCGAAAGCCGATCCCGTGAGGGACTGTGCGAAGAACCTCACACGCAGCTCATCTGACGCTGAGATCGTGGCCAGCTGTGCCAAATATCGGCTCACATGCTCGATTGAGCTGGAACCATCTGATCCACTAAATTTGGAGAATTCAGGGAGCTGATATTTGGGTGGTAGTGCGATCAACTCGTACTCCTTGGGGTACGGCTTGGAATAGCCGATTGCCCTCCTCTTCGGCACCATGACGAACTGGTCTCTCAAGATTGTACTGATCTGATCCGCGGTGCTGGCTGCAGGAGTCGAACTCTGAAGATTTGCCGGAGTGGCATACTTAGCCAGCCATGCTTGCTTCTCAAGCTCCGAGCCAACTGCAGGAGTTGGGCTCTGGAGGTTTATCGGGGTGGCGTACTTGGCTAGCCACGTCTGCTTCTCAAGATCTGTCCCCGAAGTTCCTCCTGTTGTTCCAGAAGTCCCTGCTGGTGCAGCCTGGTTCGTGAGTGCCCAGTTACTGCATTCTGGCACGTATGTGCATGTGTATCCGTGAGGGATCTCCTTAGGAGCCTCATGCAAGAATTGGTAGTCACTAGGGTCACCACCGATCTTGTAGACGACGTATGCCGGTGAATTCGGCACCTCTGGTGCTGCCAACGCGAATGGCATCGGTGGACGGGACTGGAGTCGCATCTCTCCTTGGTGAGTCCCCAGAGCTGGTCCTGACGGAGAGTATTGATGCCTCATGATTTCCTGGATCACGCGAAGAGCGACACGCTCCAAAGTGTTCACCAGGCTCTCAGAATGGCGGTGCAGCGAATGAGCTACCATGAAGTTAATCTCTCGACGCGGAGACCCGGTGCGTTCTTCCGACGGGGCGGACAGGTCCACTCCATCGAGCGCGCCTCAGGTGAGAACCCTTTCCACCCGATGCCATGTGAGCGGGTTCGTGAAAAGAGCCGATGAGATCGGCTTCGAGGTTCGCTTTGACCTCGTCATGCTTCTTCTTGAGCTCCTCGGTCGGATCCTCGTACGTGATCGGAGTGCCTTCCGCCATCTCGGATGTAGATGGCGATGCGGTTGATGTCGAAGATTGTCCCACCGGGCGTGCCGGAATGTGTTGCGGTCGAAACCCACCGGCGAGCAGCGACGGGCAACACCGTAGAGCCGGGAGGCTCCCGGGACTGCGGGCTGGCCCCGGTCCCTCCGAGCGACGGCCCGCAAAGACTCGGCACGCACGTCCGATACCGATGCAAGGGCGTGCCACCTGACCTATACCTGGTCGGGAAGGTGTTGGATGTGCCTCGCTTAGTTTCCTGCATGGCATACACGTAAACATTAAATACGAGCCTCGATCGGCTCTCGAGGTTGTCCTGTGAATCGGCTCAAGGAGCCGATCCACCCATGATGCGTACGAGGTGTACGATCGGATGGTGGTCCTGCTTGATCAAAATAAAGCTAAAACGACCTACTACGATTTAGGGTTTTCACCGCATAATCGGAACATCCTACTCGTGATTGAGCCCGGCGGCCACGCACGGTGATCGTAAACCGACCCTAGACAAGGCCTAAAAACCAACACGAAGTTGATCCTCGGAACATCCTGTCTAGGGCTAGCAAACTTCACCCTACGCGCCACTGGATCCTTCAACCCGTTTGTAAGGCCTAACCATGCAGATATTAAACTAATCCTTGAAGAACAAGGAGCAATCATAACGGATCGGATCTACTAAACAATGATCAAGCGGGGTGCCGCCCTTACACCTAAGATAGGTGTAAGGACGGCTAGACGTCTAGGGTTGCACGACGACATCATATGATACGATGAACAATGCTAACCCTAACACATCTATGATAACTACGTTGCTCGCCATCAAAAAGGCTTCAGTACGAGCAACGCATGAACAACGAATAAACGTGTACTGCCTAGATCGCAAGATGCGATCTAGGCAGCATGATGCTTACCCGGAAGAAACCCTCGAGACAAGGGAGTTGGCGATGCGCCTAGATTGGTTTGTGGTGAACGTGATTGTTGTTTATTTCTTAAACCCTAGATACATATTTATAGTACGTAGACTTTCTAACGTGGGAATAATCCCAACCGGGCACGAGCCCAAACTCTATCTAACCGACACGTATCCTACTATGTTACAGATACACGGGCAAACTAGCCCAAACTTTGTATACAAGGCCGATTCATGTATTCCTTCCATGTATATTCTTCAAGCCCATCTTCCATCGCGGCCCACCTCTGATCCGGTCAAATTCTGGTGATAACACTTCTAGCTTGAGCTTCTTGTACTTGTCGTTGCCGTTCTTGTTCTGCAAGTGCTTGTTGTTCATTGCGGATACACTCTTGTTCCCTTGGACGAACTAGCTCTTGATCATGTCGAAGGCGTTCTTGCTCTTGTTGGTATTGAGCATGGAGATTCTCTTGTTGAAGGTGCTCTTCTTCAAGGCATTGACGTTCTTGGACAAGTCGAAGTCATGCTTGCTCCGCTTCTTGAGCTTTTTGTTGAAGCACTTGAGCATCCACATTATGGTGGCGTGGGTCTTCATTGGAATCATGATGAGACGGTGTAGGAGCTCGTGACCTTGAACTTTGAGAGCGCGAAGACCTTGAGTGGTGTCTCCTATTGTCTTGGCGGTTGAGTGTGTGAAGGATATGTTCCAACGCCGTCTTCATCTCCCTTGTTTCTTGACCTTGTAAAGTGAGTGTTGCTTTCAACTCTTTGCCTTGAGCTTCAATCTTCTCATTGAGGTCTTGAACTTGGTTATTGAGGTCTATCCTTTGCACTTGAGCTCTTTCTTCATAGCGGACGACAGTATCTTTCATCATTGCTTCAAATTCATTGAGCTTGGAGTGGACGGTTGATACGTCTCAAACGTATCTATAATTTCTTATGTTCCATGCTAGTTTTATGACAATAATCACATGTTTTACATACACTTTATATCATTTTGATGCATTTTCTGGCACTAACCTATTAACAAGATGCCGAAGCGCCAGTTCATGTTTTCTGTTGTTTTTGGTTTCAGAAATCCTACACATGAAATATTCTCGGAATTGGACGAAACAAAAGCCCACGGTCTTATTTTCCATGGAGCCTTCCAGAACACCGAAGAGGAGACGGAGAGGGGCGACGAGGCGGCCACACCATAGGGGGAGCGGCCCCACCCCTGACCGCGCCGCCTTATGGGGTGGGCCCCTCGAGCGTCCCCCGACTCTGCCCCTTTGCCTATATAATCTCTCCGTCGCGAAAACCCTAGTACCGAGAGCCACGGTACGAGAAAAGTTACTGAGACGCCGCCGTCGTCAATCCCATCTCGGGGGATTCTGGAGATTGCTTCCGGCACCCTTCCGGAGAGGGGAATCATCACCGGAGGGCTCTACATCACCATGCCTGCCTCCGGACGGATGCGTGAGTAGTTCATCCTTGGACTATGGGTCCATAGCAGTAGCTAGATGGTTGTCTTCTCCTCTTGTGCTATCATGTTTAGATCTTGTGAGCTGCCTATCATGATCAAGATCATCTTATTTATAATGCTACATGTTGTGTTTGTTGGGATCCAATGAATATGGAATACTATGTCAAGTTGATTATTGATCTATCATATATGTGTTGTTTATGATCTTGCATGCTCTCAGTTGCTAGTAGAGGCTCTGGCCAAGTTGATACTTGTAACTCCAAGAGGGAGTATTTATGCTCGATAGTGGGTTCATGCCTCCATTGAATCTGGGATAGTGACGAGAAAGTTCTAAGGTTGTGGATGTGCTTGTTGCCACTAGGGATAAAACATCAATGCTTTGTCTAAGGATATTTGTATTGTTTACATTACGCACAGTACTTAATGCAATTGTCTGTTATTTGCAACTTAATACTGGAAGGGGTGCGGATGCTAACCCGAAGGTGGAGTTTTTAGGCATAGATGCATGCTGGATAGCGGTCTATGTTCTTTGTCGTAATGCCCTAAGTAAATCTCATAGTAGTCATCATGATATGTATGTGCATTGCTATGCCTTCTCTATTTGTCAATTGTCCAACTGTAATTTGTTCACCCAACATGCTATTTCTTATTGGAGAGACACCACTAGTGAACTGTGGACCCCGGTCCATTCTTTTAAATCTGAAATACAATTTACTGCAATCATTGTTCTCTGTTGTTCTTTGCAAACAAACATCATTCTCCACACCATACGTTTAATCCTTTGTTTACAGCAAGCCGGTGAGATTGACAACCTCACTGTTAAGTTGGGGCAAAGTATTTTGATTGTGTTGTGCGGGTTCCACGTTGGCGCCGGAATCCCTGTCGTTGCGCCGCACTACACTCCTTCACCAACAACCTTCACGTGGCCTTCATCTCCTACTGGTTCGATAAACCTTGGTTTCTTACTAAGGGAAACTTGCTGCTGTACGCATCACATCTTCCTCTTGGGGTTCCCAACGGACGTGTGCATCACGCGTGATCAACGGCTTGAGTAGCTATCCAATGTTGGTGACGCATCATCGGTAGTTGGTTCCCTTCTCCACTAGACATGGTTACAACTAAAACAAGAACTATGTGGTGGGTGGTTAGGAAAAACTACCAAAAGGGTCAAAACTTGCAAACCAAAATCGAAAAGGTGTTTCAAGTCGGAGGACAACCGATATGTATGCACACACACAAAACAAAAACTCTATATGGTGTTAGGTATGGATGTGGAAAGCCAAATGGAAGAACCAAACGAAAAGTCTATTGTCAAAAGTGGGTAAGATCCAAAAGTCACAAGTCAAAAGCGGTGATCACAAAAGGCATACACAATGTGGAACACACGCGTGGGACAAAATGGGGTTAGCGCGACTTAGGAAAATGAGCACGAACAAAATTGGTCCTAACGAAGACTACTAGCTCGGTGTCATGCTAACGCAAGAGAGACCGTGGCTTGGTTGCAATATTGAGAAGCAACAAGATTTGCGCAAGAAGCCTATCTTCTCTTTTCTCTCTTTTGCTTATAAGCTTTGGACTCTTTTGTGTATAGGTGTCACTCACACTCTTTTTCTTTTTGTATTTTTCTTTCTTTTTCTCACTATGCAAGGATACTAATATGTATTTAAGTATGTCACACTTCTTTTGCTTATCTTTTCACACGAGCTTGCTTCGTAGCTTTGCTCAACACACGCACACCCTCACGGTCGGGACGCTTGCGCAATGCTTCGCAACACTAGAAAGCCACTCTCGATGGGAAAGGTACGCAAAAGAGGCTAGGGCAACAAGTTAGGAGGCAAGTTATACCACTTGATGATGGTGGTCGATGACCTTGAACTTGCTATGGTGGTGGAGGTGTCAAATGAACCGCTTGGATCCTCGGGGTGCCATCGTCGTTGTCGATGTTGCGGAAGCTTTGTGGTAGCTGAAATGGCCCGCAAACCGAAGTCCAAACACAAGGGGTTAGTGCCAAAACGAAAAACGAAGGTTGCTGTCAAAATTTCGGCTGGCCGGAACTTCCGGTCACTGGGGGCGGAACTTCCGGTCCTGCCGGGCGGAACTTCCGGTCGCAATCAGATCTGCGGGCTGTTCGTCGATTTGGGCGGAAATCCGGTCCGAAATCCTTAGAATTCGAGGAAAATTTGGCACTAAAAGATGTGGGAAGGTGGGGGAATTGTAGATCAAGACCAAAGACAAGTTTCTATTGGACCAAAACCACCAAAAACTCAACAAATCGCGAGATCCAACCAAGGCTAATTTGAGGCTATTTTTTGAGATTTTCGAAAAATTTCTCAAGAAATTTTTTGGGGGTGTGGGCTTAAAGCCCGTGGCAACCAAGGAGCTCTTGATACCATATGATAAGGGCTAAGCCCAAGGGTGTGCCCGATCTTCACGGATTTGGGTGGAATTCGTGGGGAAGGTGGAAGAACGCGATGAACACGAAGAACGCGGAGGGGAATCGTGGGATACAAACTCACACACACACAAATCGGTTTGTCCTCGTTGGCCCGAACCACCAACTCGATAGGGGTTGCAGGAAAAGACCTTCCGGTAGAAGTCTCGCAAAGAGATCGACAAATCGAACCCGAGAGATCTAGAAGGGTGAAAAGACCGGAAGGTTGATAGAAGTGCAAGCAAAAGACCAAACGGTAGAAGTGCAAGCAAAAGACCAATAGTCGGTAGAAGTCACCAAAGAGATCACAAAGGTTCGACAAGGAGATCGAGTGATACAAGATCTAAGATCTGTGGTAGGGTTTCCCTCTTGGGGCAAGAGCAAAGCTCAGGTTTAATTTCACATCAAGTCTAATCTCAGATCTGAGCCAACAAGGCTATTTATAATTGGTGGGGCGAAGGGGTAAATTACATGCGGAATCTGCCAGTTTTATTGTTGAAACGCGTGCGGGCGGAAGTTCCGGTCGGGCGGAAGTTCCGGTCATCCTGGGCGGAAGTTCCGGCTGGATTCCCTTCACTGGGGGCTGGACATTATCTTGGAGGTATCTGGGCGGAAGTTCCGGTCCTGGAGGCCGGAAGTTCCGGTCGGGGCGGAAGTTCCGGCCAACTTCCGGCCTAGTTCCGGAAACGACCGATTTCCTTGCAGTAACATCCCGGGGCGTTTTGGCGCATTTTCGGAACTTGGGCGGAAGTTCCGGTCTCTCGGGGAGGAAGTTCCGGCTGGATTCTCTTCACAGGGAATCTGGGTGGAAGTTCCGGTCCTGGGGGGCGGAAGTTCCGGCTGGGGCGCTGTAGCTCCATCTTCTTCATTTTCAGCTCCCTCTCCATTGGCTTGGTCTCCATGGCTTGTGTCTTGACCGATGTACCTGATTGAACACAAGGTATTTGCATGAAGTAGCATGTCATCCAAAGAGGTATCAAATGCATACGTGGAAAGGAGCGAATTCACCTCTTGGTGTATGGCTTGGGCTCGAGCTCGTGTCATTGGGCCACGAGGAGGGCTTGTCCGTCTTGATGTAGTGTCGACCTTGGGTAGGGCTACATCAGGCGCCTTGTCAGCGAGAGGACGCGACGGTTCGCATCGGCCGTGACGCGGGAAGGTTGGTCGTCGGCGTTGAATGGCCTCCGCGCGGAAACCGAGGCAGTGACTGGCCACGCGGCGTCCAGTCGCCGTAAATGTGGGTAGTTGCCACCGCTAGATAGGACATATGCCGTCCACCATCGCCGCTCCATTCTCTCCTCTCCACCACCGCCGCTCCATTCTCTACTCTCCACATCAAGATGCCGCGCTGTCTGAAGACCACCTACTCTATGCTTGGCCTCAACGGCCGCGCGCTGCCTCCACCACCACCGCAGACGCAGCCGGAGCTGGAGCCGGAGCCGCAGGCCGACGACGAGCACAGATCCGACAAGGACGAGGACCCACGGTTCGAGGCGTGGCACGATGTCTACGTAGCAGAAGCGGAAGCAGAGGCGGCGGAGGAGGCAGCGCAGTCGGGCGAGCCGCCGCAGACCCCCGCCGACCCAGAGCAGGCAGCAATCCTCGCGTCGCTGAACGCACAACGATATCAGTGGTTGAGGGAGGAGGAGCGCGAGTTCGTCAATTATGCGAACCTCGAGCACGTCCTCGAGATATCACGCCAGCGAGCGGCCATGGAGGAGGTGGGACGCCGCCTCATAGAGGCGGAGCGACAGAAGCTCGCAGAGCTCAACGCTCATCGCCACTACGACGCGTTTGCTCGCCATCAGGCGAGGCGCGCCGAGATCGAAGCTTCTCGGGAAAGGCTGGAAGCGCGGGGACAGCACCGCCGGCAAGCCCCTGCGACACCGGCCGCCATTCTCCACCGCCAGATGCGCGAACGTCGCGAAACAACAAAGGAGAAGCGAGCACGGACGCAGGTGGACATGGCGAAGAACAACGACGAGGCAGGGCCGTCGAGCGCCCCAACTGACGGCCAGTACACCAGGATTAAGTTTAAGTTTAGTTATGTTTAAATTTGAGCTACTTTGGTATAAATTTCGTATGAATTTGGGTTTTTAAATGTCAATTTAAATTTTAAAATCTATCGGGGCTGCCGTTTTGGGGCCGCCGATGTGGGAGCAGCATCCCCAAATAGAGGATGCTGTGCCGGAGCCCCCCAAACAGAGGTGCCGACGCCCCTGCCGGTGGAGATGCTCTTATAGATAGATCATGATCATGGTAACAGAAATCGTCAACGTGATGATGATTTGATGTTGCACTCGACCTTGAACATTAGTACTAGTACGGTCTCACAATTTTCTTAATCATTATACTTTGCCACATTTAGCGGATGTGCCAAATTCAGAGATAGATCATGATCATGGTAACAAATTTTCAACGTGATGATGATTTGATGTTGCACTCGGGCTTGAACAGATGTACTAGTACGGTCACCCAAAATTTTAGCATTATACTTTGCAAGATTTGGGTGTGTTCGGTTGGGGAACGAAGTGGAGTTTAATGTAATAGTTCCCTTCCAAAATAATGGGTTGGTTCCATTCCTATGTTCGGTTGGACAGAAAAATGGAATGGAATGGTTCTATTCGAGTGTTTAGTTTGAGAGATGGAACGAGTACTAATCATGTCTTGCTGCTCAGCCCCTGTCGTGCTACTGTTCGCGTCGGTCTGCTCCTACACTGGCACCGGCTGCCGCCCTGTAGCTTGCCCAGCCGCCGCCGTCTGCAGCTTGCCGGGCCGCCGCGTCCTGCAGCTCGCCCGGCCTTGCAGCTTGCCTGGCCGCCGCATCCTGCAACTCGCCCTGCTGCCAGACTGTTGCAGCTCGCCCGGCCGCCGCCTCCTGCAGCTCGCCCTGCAGCTTGCCCGGACGCCAACTCCTGTAGCTCGCCCTGCAGCTTGCCCGGACGCCACGTCCAGCAGCTCGCCCTGCCGCCGACTGCCGCAGCTCGCCCGGCCGTCGCGTGCCGCTGCAGCTTGCCCGGTTACCGCCTGCCGTTGCTCGCCCGACAGGAGCTCGCCGCGTCGCCAGAGAGACTAGTGGATAGGGTTATTTACACGCCGCTAGGGACGAGGGAAAGAGGTTAGCGTAAGCGCCTTGGGTGAGTTAATTTCTAGGTAATGTAGTGATTTGTGCAGAGTTAGCGCGAGGAACGTGTACATTCTACCAATTCGGTGGAACGACTTCGTTCCGAATCTAGCGAGAATATTCCCTTTTTTGGAACCACTACATTCTATTTCATTTTCCAACCGAACACAAGAATGTGTACCAAGTGTGGAACCATTCCATTACATTCTACTTGGTGACCCGAACCGAACACACCCAGTGGATGCACCAATTTCAGAGATAGATCATGGTCATGGTAACAAATTTTCAACGTGATGATGATTTGATGTTGCACTCCGCCTAGAAGAGAAGTACTAGTACGGTCTCACAATTTTTATTTATCATTATACTTTGCAAGATCTAGCGGATACGCTAATTTCAGAGATAGATCATGATCATGGTAGTGACCGATATTCAAGGTGATGATGATTTGATTTTGCACTCGACCTGGAACAGAGGTACTAGTACGGTGTCACAATTTTTTATCATTATACTTGGACCGTAGCCAGATTCAAAATCTCATAGCGGCAAAACTTCCCGCCCACAAAATACAAAAATTTCACACGCTTCCAAATTCCCATTCTACCCCTGTGGAGATGACAGCAAAGTCGGTTGGTGGGGGGGTCTGCCCATCAGTTTTTCGATCACCACCTCCCTAGCCCCGGAAACCCTCCCAAAAAAAATACATTTCCTTCAGTCTCTCCTCTGAGACCACCCACCGGAACTTCTCAAGTCCCTCTATCTCCCACCTCCACGACCACCGCACCGGAACATCCCCGTCGGACTTCCCTGGCCTACCTGAGGCCTCGCGATCCTCATCATCCGGCTGCCTGCCGGAGCCGCTTCATCGACACCGTCATCAACCGGACCGGATCATCCCCGCCGAACCTCGAAACCATATACTCATCCAGCAGTCTACCGCAGTCGCTTCAGCTGCGGTATAGTCCACCCCACCGGAGCCACTTCGCCGGATCCATCGTCCACCGCATCGGATCTTGCTCACCGACACCGCTGTGCATGAACCGGATCTGCTTCACCGGCGCCGTGCATGATCTAAACTCTTCTATTGTCGCTTTTCTATTGCTTGCCTGCAAGTTCTTGTTTAATCTTGGGGGAACCTGTTTGTGCTAACGACGCGCCGTTACGTTTTTGCGGATGAGATGAGTAACCATGAAGTGTAATGGCCGTCTTGATGTCTACGGGAGCTTCTATTCTTGTAGACAGTGTTGGGCCTCCAAGAGCAGAGGTTTGTAGAACAGCAGCAAGTTTCCCTTAAGTGGATCACCCAAGGTTTATCGAACTCAGGGAGGAAGAGGTCAAAGATATCCCTCTCAAGCAACCCTACAACCACAAAGCAAGAAGTCTCTTGTGTCCCCAACACACCTAATACACTTGTCAGATGTATAGGTGCACTAGTTCGGCGAAGAGATAGTGAAATACAAGTAATATGGATGGATATGAGTGGTAATAGTAATCTGAATGAAATATGGCAGCGAGTAAACATGTAACAAAGCAGTAAACAAACGGAGATTCGATGCTTGGAAGCAAGGCCTAGGGATCCTGCTTTCACTAGTGGACACTCTCAACAATGATCATATAATAGGGCTACTCTACACTCTTTTGTTGGATGATGAACACATTGCGTAGGATTACACGAACCCTCAATGCCGGAGTTAACAAGCTCCACAATTCAATGTTCATATTTAAATAACCTTAGAGTGTAAGATAGATCAACACAATTACACCAAGAACTAACATAGCATGCACACTCGTCACCATCATACCATGAAGGAGGCATAGATCATATCAATACTATCATAGCAATAGTTAACTTCATAATCCACAAGAGATTACAATCATAGCCTACGCCAAGTACTAACACGGATGCACACACTGTCACCATTACACCGTGCAGGAGGAATAAAACTACTTTAATAACATCACTAGAGTAGCACATAGATGATATTCAACTAGATCACATAGAGAGAGAGATGAACCACATAGCTACAGCGGAGCCCTCAGCCCCGGGGGTGGATTACTCCCTCCTCATCATGGAGGCAGCGATGGCGGTGAAGATGGCGGTGAAGACGGCGGTGGAGATGGCTCCGGGGGCAATTCCCCGTCCCGGCAGGGTGCCGGAGCAGAGAGTTCTGTCCCCCGAATTGGACTTTCGCGATGGCGGTGGCTCTGGATGGTTTTCTCTGTTTCCGTCTTTTCTGTCGATGTTTTTAGGTCAAAGACGATTAAATAGGCCGAGAGTCGGAGTCGGAGGGGCCACGGGGTGACCACACCATAGGGGGGCGCCCGCCCCCCTTGGGCCGCGCCGCCCTGTGGTTTGGGGCCCCCCTGGCACCCCTCTGACTCTTTTCCGGTGCTCCGGAAGCTTCCGGGAATTATAAGCCCTTCGGTCTTGATTTCGTCCGATTCCAAAAATATTTCTTTACTAGGATTTCTGAAACCAAAAACAGCAGAAAACAGCAACTGGCCTTTCGGCATCTCGTCAATAGGTTAGTTCCGAAAAACACATAAAAATGATATAAAGTGTGAACAAAACATGTTGGTATTGTCATAAAACAAGCATGGAACATCAGAAATTATAGATACGTTGGAGACGTATCAGCATCCCCAAGCTTAGTTCCTACTCGTCCTCGAGTAGGTAAACGATAAAAGATAATTTCGAGGTGACATGCTACCAACATAATCTTAATCATACTATTGTAAAGCATATGAGATGAATGCAGCGATTCAAAACAATGTTAATGCAATGAGTAAACAATTGAATCATATAGCAAAGACTTTTCATGAATAGTACTTTCAAGACAAGCATCAATAAGTCTTGCATAAGAGTTACTCATAAAGCAATAAATTCAAAGTAAAGACATTGAAGCAACACAACGGAAGATAAAGTTTCAGCGAGTTGCTTTCAACTTGTAACATGTATATCTCATGGATAGTTGTCAATGCAAAGCAATATAACAAGTGCAATAAGCAAGTATGTAAGAATCAATGCACAGTTAACACAAGTGTTTGCTTCTTGGGGTGGAGAGAGATAGGTGAACTGACTCAACGTAAAAGGTAAAAGAATGGTCCTTCAAAGAGGAAAGCATCGATTGCTATATTTGTGCTAGAGCTTTTATTTTGAAAACATGAAACAATTTTGTCAACGGTAGTAATAAAGCATATGAGTTATGTAAATTATATCTTACAAGTTGCAAGTCTCATGCATAGTATACTAATAGTTCCCGCACCTTGTCCTAATTAGCTTGGACTACCGGATCATTGCTATACACATGTTTTAACCAAGTGTCACAATGGGGTACCTCCATGCCGCCTCGTACAAAGGTCTAAGGAGAAAGCTCGCATTTTGGATTTCTCGCTTTTGATTATTCTCAACTTAGACATCCATACCGGGACAACATGGACAATGATAATGGACTCCTCTTTAATGCATAAGCATGTGGCAACAATTATTATTCTCATATGAGATTGAGGATATATGTCCAAAACTGAAACTTCCACCATGAATCATGGCTTTAGTTAGCGGCCCAATGTTCTTCTCTAACAATATGTATGCTCCAACCATTAAGGTGGTAGATCTCTCTTACTTCGGACAAGACGGACATGCATAGCAACTCACATGATATTCAACAAGGAATAGTTGATGGCGTCCCCGTAAACATGGTTATCGCACAACAAGCAACTTAATAAGAGATAAAGTGCATAAGTACATATTCAATACCACAATAGTTTTTAAGCTATTTGTCCCATGAGCTATATATTGCAAAGGTGAATGATGGAATTTTAAAGGTAGCACTCAAGCAATTTACTTTGGAATGGCGGATAAATACCATGTAGTAGGTAGGTATGGTGGACACAAATGGCATAGTGGTTGGCTCAAGTATTTTGGATGCATGAGAAGTATTCCCTCTCGATACAAGGTTTAGGCTAGCAAGGTTGTTTGAAACAAACACAAGTATGAACTAGTACAGCAAAACTCACATAAAAGACATATTACAAGCATTATAAGACTATACATCGTCTTCCTTGTTGTTCAAACACCTCACTAGAAAATATCTAGACTCTAGAGAAACCACTCATGCAAACCAAATTTTAACAAGCTCTATGTATTTCTTCACTAATAGGTGCAAAGTATATGATGCAAGAGCTTAAACATGAGCACAACAATTGCCAGGTATCAAGTTATTCAAGACATCATACCAGTTACTACATGTAGAATTTTCCGTTTCCAACCATATAACAATTAACGAAGCAGTTTCATCCTTCGCCATGAAAATTAAAAGCTAAGAACACATGTGTTCATACGAACCAGCGGAGCGTGTCTCTCTCCCACACAAGCATTTATTCAAACAAAAACAAGAAACATACAGACGCTCCAAGTAAAGTACATAAGATGTGACCGAATAAAAATATAGTTTCAAGAGAAGAAACTTGATAATTGTCGATGAAGAAGGGGATGCCTTGGGCATCCCCAAGCTTAGACGCTTGAGTCTTCTTGAAATATGCAGGGGTGAACCACCGGGGCATCCCCAAGCTTAGAGCTTTCACTCTTCTTGATCATAGTATATCATCCTCCTCTCTTGACCCTTGAAAACTTCCTCCACACCAAACTCAAAACAAACTCATTAGAGGGTTAGTGCACAATAAAAATTAACATGTTCAGAGGTGACACAATCATTCTTAACACTTCTGGACATTGCTCAAAGCTACTGGAAGGTAATGGAACAAAGAAATCCACCCAACACAGCGAAAGAAGCAATGCGAAATAAAAGGCAGAATCTGTCAAAACAGAACAGTCCGTAAAGACGAATTTTAAAAGGGCACCAGACTTGCTCAAATGAAAATGCTCAAATTGAATGAAAGTTGCGTACATATCTGAGAATCACTCACGTAAATTGGCTTAATTTTCCGAGTTACCTACAGAGAATTAGACCCAGATTCGTGACAGCAAAGAAATCTGTTTCTGCGCGAGTAATCCAAATCTAGTATTCACTTTACTATCAAAGACTTTACTTGGCACAACAAAACACAAAACTAAGATAAGGAGAGGTTGCTACAGTAGTAAAAAACTTCCAAGACACAAATATAAAACAAAGTACTGTAGCAAAATATCACATGGGTTATCTCCCAAGAAGTTCTTTCTTTATAGCCGTTAAGATGGGCTCAGCAGTTTTAATGATGCACTTGCAAGAAATAGTATTTGAAGCAAAAGAGAGCATCAAGAGGCAAATTCAAAACACATTTAAGTCTAACATGCTTCCTATGCAGAGGCATCTTGTACACAAATGAATTCATGAAGAACAAAGTGACAATCATAAGAGGATAAAACAAAAGTAGCTTCAAGATTCTCAACATAAAGAGGGGAAACTTAATATTATTGAAATGCATATAACCATATTTCCCTCTCTCATAATAACTTTCAGTAGCATCATTGATGAAATCCACAATATACCCATCACTTAAAACATTCTTATCATGGTTCATATGCATAGAAGTATCATTAAATTTGGCATAAGAAGAGTTATTCTCATTAATAGTAATTGGAGTAAGATTATTATCAAGAATTTGAACATGGTAAACAAATTGCATATTAAGGGAATTGTTTTTAGTAATCCAATCATGACTATGACAAGTTTCATAAGGATAGTTAGAACCTATATCATAGCATTCTTTATAATAATCATCGAGAGATCGGGGGCACGAGTGTCATCATAGGAAATAGAATAGTTATCTTTCACGAGTCGGTTTATCCGTGTCCACACCATCATTGTTATTAGAAGGAGATGTATCAAGAACATAATGACCAGTAGCTAAAGGATTTTCAAACACCTCTTCCCCAAGCTTAGAGCTTTCTATATCATTATGGGAGGAAGCATGGATAGTACTGACACTATGGCAATTATTATCATCATTTTCAGAATTAGTTTCCCGGAGATTTGTAATATCAAAAGTAGTGTGCTCATTCAAATCATGATCGCTAATGTATGTAAAGGGCATAGGAAGATCATCGTATTCAGATTCATTGTCACAATAATCATTAGGAGCAACATACTTATGGTTACCTAGCATTATCTCATTCACGCGGGGATACGCCGTTACCTCTTTCTTTTTATTCTCCTTCTTCTTCTTCTTCGTTCCCTTCTTCTTCTTCTTCTTCTCTTCCTTCTCCTCGTTCCCTTCTTTAGGAGGAAGAGGCTTGAAGGGTGGCTTGTCCGCATAACCTGATTTACTTTCGAAACAATAGAAGAAACTTGGGAGGATCCCTCCTTTTCATTAATTAGTTGAAAACACACAACGGTCCTATCATATTTTGGCAAGGTGTCATCTTCTAAAATATTTTGTATGTAAGTATTTGTATGGCTATTATCAATGCAATAAGAAAAACACCCATGAAGGACATCATCAATATCAAGATCACTCATATGTAACAAAGAGATTTTTCTCGACAGTTCTTCACACCCCAAAAATAAAGTAAGTTCATCATGCTGATTAGGAGTAATTTCATCATCACAATACAAATTTGCAGCACTCATTGGGTTCAAATTATCATTGGAGGAGCATTGAAAATTAAAATGACCCACTTCATGGCAAACTTCACAAATAAAAGGATAGAGGGAACAAACTTCTTTACCAAGATCATCTAGAGCCCTAAACCACTTTCTAGTTTTTTCATTAGCATGATGGATACAATATTCATCTTTGATTTGATTAATTCCACAAGGTCTATGTATTCCACAAAAATTAACATGCTTATAGGAAATAACATTCTTAGGAGTTTGAGCATGCTCATTACAATAATTAACAACAATTTCATTCTTCATGCAAGCCTCTTTAAAAGGTTCATGATACTTATCAAAATTCTTTTTAGGCAATTCAAAATGAGAAGCAAAGGCTTTATAAAGATTTGCAGCAACTTGAGAGTCAAGACCATAAGTAGCACTAATATTTCGAAATTTATCGGTATCCATAAAAGTTTCAATGCATTCATAATCATAATTTATACCTGACTCTTTACCTTTGTCGTTCTCCCAATCTTCAGCGTTCTCCTTAATCCGATCAAGAAGGTCCCTTTTAAACTCTTCTTTGTTGCGCGTGAATGATCCAGAACAAGTAGCATCCAGCAAGGTCTTATCTTGAAAAGAAGGTCTTGCATAGAAATTATCAATGATGATATTATCTGGAAGCTCGTGATTGGGGCATTTGAGCATTAAAGACTTCAATCTCTCCCATGCTTGGGCAATACTCTCTCCATCATGAGGCCAGAAATTATATATTCGGTTTCGGTCTTTGTGAATTTCACTTGGAGGATAGAATTTAGAATAAAATAGAGGAACAATATCCTTCCAATCAAGAGAATGCTCATCTTTTAGCAGTTTATGCCAATGCGCCGCTTTACCGTACAACGACATAGAGAATAATTTCTTCTTCACTTCATCCATAGAGATACCCGCACACTTGAATAACCCGCATAATTCATGCAAAAAAGTAAATGATCTCCAGGATGCACAGCTTCCATCCCCTTCATAGCGGTTATCCATAACACGTTCAATAATTTTCATAGGTATTTTATATGGGATACTTTTAGTAGGTGCATTTAAAATATCACAAGCATCATTAGAGTTATCGCATATGGGAGATAAAGTGTTATCGAGCAAATTTTCTCACCTGAAGATGGGAAGCTAAAAAGATCACAAAAACTAGCTTCCCCAAGCTTAGACTTCTCCATAGCATTAGCAGTAATTGCATTCATACTAATACCATCGCTACTAGCATGCGAATAAGGTTCCATTTGTTTTTTAATGTTTGCACCAAACAATTCTAAATCAGGAAAAAGATTAAAAAGCTCACTAAATTTTTTGTTGTTTTCCATTATGCCTAACTAGTGAAAATAAAAACAAGAAACAAAAAGATGCAATTGCAGGATCTAAAGGAAATAGCTTCGAGCACTCACACACCGGCAACAGTGCTAGGAAATAGCTTAGTAGTCGGAGGATGTGAATACCTTTTACCTTACCTCCCCGGCAACGGCGCCAGAAAAGTTCTTGATGTCTACGGGAGCTTCTATTCTTGTAGACAGTGTTGGGCCTCCAAGAGCAGAGGTTTGTAGAACAGCAGCAAGTTTCCCTTAAGTGGATCACCCAAGGTTTATCGAACTCAGGGAGGAAGAGGTCAAAGATATCCCTCTCAAGCAACCATGCAACCACAAAGCAAGAAGTCTCTTGTGTCCCCAACACACCTAATACACTTGTCAGATGTATAGGTGCACTAGTTCGGCGAAGAGATAGTGAAATACAAGTAATATGGATGGATATGAGTGGTAATAGTAATCTGAATGAAATATGGCAGAGAGTAAACATGTAACAAAGCAGTAAACAAACGGAGATTCGATGCTTGGAAGCAAGGCCTAGGGATCCTGCTTTCACTAGTGGACACTCTCAACAATGATCATATAATAGGGCTACTCTACACTCTTTTGTTGGATGATGAACACATTGCGTAGGATTACACGAACCCTCAATGCCGGAGTTAACAAGCTCCACAATTCAATGTTCATATTTAAATAACCTTAGAGTGTAAGATAGATCAACACAATTACACCAAGAACTAACATAGCATGCACACTCGTCACCATCATACCATGAAGGAGGCATAGATCATATCAATACTATCATAGCAATAGTTAACTTCATAATCCACAAGAGATTACAATCATAGCCTACGCCAAGTACTAACACGGATGCACACACCGTCACCATTACACCGTGCGGGAGGAATAAAACTACTTTAATAACATCACTAGAGTAGCACATAGATGATATTCAACTAGATCACATAGAGAGAGAGATGAACCACATAGCTACAGCGGAGCCCTCAGCCCCGGGGTGGATTACTCCCTCCTCATCATGGAGGCAGCGATGGCGGTGAAGATGGCGGTGAAGACGGCGGTGGAGATGGCTCCGGGGGCAATTCCCCGTCTCGGCAGGGTGCCGGAGCAGAGAGTTCTATCCCCCGAATTGGACTTTCGCGATGGCGGCGGCTCTGGATGGTTTTCTCTCTTTCCGTCTTTTTTGTCGATGTTTTTAGGTCAAAGACGATTAAATAGGCCGAGAGTCGGAGTCGGAGGGGCCACGGGGTGACCACACCATAGGGCCCCCCCCCCTTGGGCCGCGCCGCCATGTGGTTTGGGGCCCCCTGGCACCCCTCTGACTCTTTTCCGGTGCTCCGGAAGCTTCCGGGAATTATAAGCCCTTCGGTCTTGATTTCGTCCGATTCCGAAAATATTTCTTTACTAGGATTTCTGAAACCAAAAACAGCAGAAAACAAGCAATCGGCCTTTCGGCATCTCGTCAATAGGTTAGTTCCGAAAAACACATAAAAATGATATAAAGTGTGAACAAAACATGCTGGTATTGTCATAAAACAAGCATGGAACATCAGAAATTATAGATATGTTGGAGACGTATCACGTCTCTCCAACCCCAAGTAGCACATGTAGTGTACATTATCGCCGGATCTATCAACCCCAGGAAGATCTGCAGTGACTCCCACAGAGTGCTTCTCCTAATGTAAGTCCCTTGTTTTACCGCCATGTTCTGGGTTCAGATGCTTGTTTGTGTGAAGCTCTTTCAATTCATTCCTAGCTATGACCGTAACACCTTGCTATTTTCTAGTTCATTGCTAACTTTAAGCGATTGAACATTTTGGTTTGCATTCCCTTCTCTGTAGATGTAGCCATCATAACTTCTATCTTGCTCAGTCGTTATTACAAAAATTATAGGCTGCTACTATTTTGTTCATGCCAATCTTGTTCTCCCTGAACATGTTGGTTTGCATTCCCTGTACTGCAGGTGATGCCATTGTTATTTCTATCTACTTCGTCGTAAGCTAACAAAGTAACTGCCTGCTATTAGTTCCTCGCATGCTATCCTCTCGCCATCCTCGCAGTACAAATTTACTTGAACTCGTCACAGCTAGCCTACTTCCATCATAGTTTTGTCTCGCCATCCGATTCTTCAAAAGCTGCAATATTAACTTGTTTCTCTTAATCGGCATGGAGCTCACATATAGAATGGTGAACATATTGGTGTGCATTCCCTCTTCTACAAGTTCACAGTGATCCCACTATATTCCGTTTTGGTCCATCCTAAGCCGTAGCATTAACTATCCTCTATGTGTTGCTCATTACAACTTTATATCCCGAAACAAATTGATTTGTTTCCCTTATCTACAAGTTTATGAGTAATGCCATTATAACTCCTATCTGTTTTATTCCTAGCTATTATAGTAACATCCTGCTATTATTTAGTTCATGGCCAATTTTAAGTAATTGCACATGTTGGTTCGCATTCCTCGCTCTATAGATTTTGGCATCGTAACTTCTATATTTGGTTTACATTCCCTGCTCCGTAGATCTAGCCATCATAACTTTATCTTGCTCGGTCGTTGTTACAAAAATTATGGCCTCGCTACTATGTTGTTTGTGCCAATCTTTTACTCGATGAACATGTTGGCTTCCATTCCCCGTACTACGTGTGATGCCATTGTTTTGTATCTAGTTCATTGTACGTTAACAAAGTAAGGACTTAGTTTGGCATGCTATCACTCTGCTATCTAGCCTGTAGTACAAATAAACTTTTCATACTACTAGATAATAATTTTGTGTGTCATTTTGTTCTTCAAAAGCTGCATTATTGACTTGTTTCTCTGACTTGGCATGACGCTCACATATGGAATGCTGAACATATTGGTTTGCATTCCCTCTTATACAAGTTCACAGGTGATCCCACTATATTCTGTATCTGGTCCATCCTAAGCTCCAGCATTAACTATCCTCTATGTGTTGCTCATTACAAGTTTATATCCCGAAACATCTTGATTTGCATCCCCTTTACAATAAGTTCAGGAGTATTATTTAGTTCACGACCAATTTGAAGTAATTGCACTTGGCACATGTTGGTTCACATTCCCTCCTCTTTAGCTTTCGCCATCGTAACTTCTATTTTTGGTTTACATTCCCTGCTCTGTAGATGTAGCCATGATAACTTCATCTTGCTTAGTCGTTGTTACAAAATTTATAGCCCACTATTATGTTGTTCATGCCAATTTTGTACTCCCCGAACATGTTGGTTTGCATGGAACTCGACGATAGTAAGTCTCGTCGTTTCATTCTAACGTGCTCGTTATATTGGTTGTTGGTATGCGGCATGCACTCTTTGTTTGCTTATTGTGCGCATTACAATGATCTTGTTATAACAACGAAATGATGAGTTCCAAATTCTTTGGCAAACAATATTGTAGTGTCTTTGCCTTTCCATTGTCGCTGTCTTAACTTGTAATGTCTTTGTTTCAGATATAGGTGGTGCATGGATAACTTAAAAGATTGCCGAATCGCTTCATTGTATTGCTAGGTTTAATTACCATTCAATTTCGCTGGGTTCTGTAATATTTTTTCAAAGCCTTGCAGCTGATGTAATATTTAGTTAATTTTTGTAGTTATTTCGCACATTTTTTTCTATGGTGCTTGTGGTAAGTGAGGCTATCCGACAAAAATCATGTGCTGTGTAAATATTCTCAGTATCTTTCTATGTTCTGCGCAATCTAAATCAAAAATTGCCATCCCTTAAACGGCCCAATAAAGCAAAATCACATATGTGCCGGCCAGCAAAATCCAAAGCGCCTATCATGTCGGCATATAAACAACAACTAAACGGGCTGGCCCACTTACTTATTGGGCCAGCCCACTTGCTATAAGGTGGAGCCCACCCATTAACTGGGTAGGCCTTCTAACAGGAAAGTGGGCCCACGTGCTTATTGGGCCATCCCATTTGTTAACTGGGCCGGCCCTTTAGCAGATAAGTGGGCCCCACAAGCGTATTGGGCCGACCCGCTAACTCGTTGGGCCAGCCCACCTGCTTTGCCGCGGACCCCACATACTAACTGGGCCGGCCCGTTAGCACGTTAGTGGCCCCCACAAGCTTATTGGGCCGGCCCACTAACTTTTTGGGCCAGCCCAATTGCCTTTATGGTGGACCCCATTTACTAATTGGGCTGGCCCGGTAAGAGGAAAGTGGGTCCCACATGTTTATTGGGCCGGCCCGCCAACCTGTTGGGCCAGCCCACTTGCTATATGCTGGACCCCACATACTAACTGGGTCGGCCCTTTAACAGGAAAGTGGGCCCACCTCTGTTACTTGGGCCGGCCCACTATCTTGTTGGGCCTGCCCACTTGATATATGGTGGACCCCACTTGTTTAATGGGCCGGCCCAATAACAGGAAAGTGGGACCCACTCGTGGTTTTTGGGCCGGCCCAATAGCTTGTTGGACCAGACCCACTTGCTCTATGGTGGACCCCACTTCCGATAGCGAGAAAGTGGGACCCGCAAGGTAATTGGGCCGGCCCACTAACTTTTTGGGCCGCCCACTTTTTTTTTGGTGGACCCCACCATGCATGTCTAGTGGGCCGGCCCGTTTGCCTGTTGACCGGTCAAACGAGTGCATTCGGCCCGGCCCACATGCTTAGTGGGCCGGCCCATTTAAACTTTGACCAGTCAACCTTAGAGGTTAGGCTTGGCCCATGTACCTAATGGACCAGCCCAGCCATATAGTTGACCGGTCAAACTAAGTCAGCTGGCCCGACCCGCAAACTAAATGGGCCGGCCCGCTTAAGTCGTGGCAGGCCTCGTGTGGGCCTACCATCTACCACGGGGTTTCAGCCGGTTAACGCCGTTAACTGCGAGTTAACGCCGTCGGCCACGTGTCAGTTTGCATGACATCGGCAGTCAACGGGCTCCCGAAAACACATCTGCAACGGTCCGATTTTTCGTGGCGGAAGGGCGCCCGAACGCGACAGACCGACAAAAACGTGGTAGGACTTTGCCTGATGCAGTTTCGACCATAGAACCCATATCGTCGGGTTAGGCCCATAGGCGACAAAAAATGGCCCTTAGTGGACGATTTTGGGACGTTGTCTATTTGAACTTTTCTTGTAGTGTCCACCACCACACCATCGTGCTGCTGGGATTTCGAGGGGATCTACCACCTCCGCTGCCCGCTGGAATGGGGAGAGGAAGGACGTCATCGACACCGTACGTGTGACCGAGTACGGAAGTGCTGCCATATTGCAACACTGGAAGGATCGTCTACATCAACCAGGAGATCTGATCTCGTTAAGGCTTTGGAATTACGAGGGTTAGTTTCTCATCTATCTCGTTGCTCCGATCTCATAGATTAGATCTTGGCTTTTCATAGATTGGATCTTGGATTTATTAGTCTTTGCGATAGAAATTTTTTGTTTTCCATGCATCGAACCCTACAGTAGCTTCATATGCATCGATTTAGAGACCTAGCTATTTTCTATATATTATGCATGTAAAAATAATATCGGAATTTCCACCATGATTCGAGCACCACAGCCTCCAAACGATGCCGATGCCGATATCGGCATGGTCAGACTGGCTATGCTCGCCGCCACTGCTAGGTCACCGTCGGGATGCACCCTCAATCCCGTCCCCTCATTCGATCACTGACACACCAGAGATTCCGCCGAGGCCAATGACGAACGTACATGCTGATGCCAATGCCGAACCTGCACGCCGCCGTGGGCACAACCACGCCGCCCCACTATGCTGAACGCCACAGACCACCGCGGGGTCTTTCCCGTCGCCACCGCACTCCCGTAGCACCCATGTATACACGCCAGAAAGGAGAGACATTAGTTTTATCTACATTGCTCACGTTCGTGTCCCACACCGTTAGTCAAAGTGTTGAGGTCGTCGTCGATGTCCTCGACCATTTCTTCTCTTCTTTGCATGGTTAAACACGTCAATGCGTCTGGTCTCGCCTCATGCAGTTCTTTGTGGACATCGATCTCATTTCGGCACCCCACAGGCCACCTCCTCCGTGCCATCGCTATAGAGCTCTGTTTAAAAATCTAATCCTACCCGTGTATTGCCCCTTGTATCAGCGTCATGGCCCCACTTGTCATTCGATATACCGAATACCCACTCGTCCACGTTTTGGTCAGGGATACGACGATGCTTACGGTCAAACAAAGATGGATGGTCTGACATGTCTTTGCGGGCTCTACGTGGCCCCACTAGTCAGCAGATAACGGTCAAAGTTGTTAACCCGTCGGGCAACCGGCCGTTCCAGCACTTGTGAGGGTTTCAGACAAGGGCTTGGACAAAACTGAGGAAAAACTAAGGAGCTGGGAAAACTGAGTACAACTAAGGACCCGAGGGCACGAAAATAGAAATCCCTTTAAACTATATGTAAGCCAACACTTGCGTAAGGGGGCTCGTCTAGTGTGCACTAGTTTCCATTAGCACCAATAAATTTCAATCTTGACAAGTTCTCGGAAGAAAAAAATTGATTCACATATGGCCTATCATGTATGAACATTATTGGGATTCAAACTATACATAGATGGCCAACACTTGTGCAAGGGGGTCCTCTAATGTGCACTAGTTTCCATTAGCACCGATCAATTTGAATCTTGACAAGTTCTCAGAAAAAAATTGCTTCACACATATGCCCTATCATGTATGAACATTATTGGGATTCAAACTATATATAGATGGCCAATACTTGCGCAACGGAGTCCTCTAGTGTGCACTAGTTTCCATTAGCACTGATAAGCTTGAATTTTGACAAGTTATTGAAGAGACTTGTTTCGCGATTGTTGGCCTATATCCTGCATATATGAACATTTTTGGGATTCAAACTTTATAGATGGCCAACACTTGCGAAAGGGCGGGGGTCCTCTAATTAATGTGCACTAGCTAGATTCCATTAGCACCGATAAACTTGAATTTTGAAAAGTTCTCGAAAAAACTTGCTTCACAATATAATATGGCCTACCAAATGTGTATAAACATTCTTGTGATTCAATCTATAGATGGTGGCAAACACACTTGCGCAAGGGTCGGGGTCCTCTAATGTGTGCAATAGTAGTTTCGATTAGCATCGATAAAGTTGTATTTAATTTTGAAAGTTCTCAAAAAACTTGCATATGGCCTATCATGTATGAACATTCATCGGATTCAAACTAGATGTCCAACAATTGCGCAAGGGGGTCATCTATAAATATGTGCACTAGTGTACATTTGGCACAGGTAAACTTGAATATTTTTTTTTACGAGTTCTCGAAAAAACTTGCTCCCGATATATGGCCTATAGCAATATATACCATGTGTATATGGACATTCGTTGGGGTTCAAATTAAACTATATAGATGGCCAACACATGCACAAATTACAAGGGGGTCCTCTAATTAATTAATGCATATGCATGCACTAGCTAGCTACATACTTTCGATTAATTAGCACCGATAAACTTGAATTTTGACAAGTGTTCTCTCAAGTATGAACATTAATTAAGTCTTGAGATTCAAGCTAGCTAGCTAGGCCAACGACACTTGAACATCAACCCTTGCTAAACCCTAAACTGGCCTAAACCTTAATAAACCCTAACCCCTAATAACTCCTAATTAAACCCTAAACCCTATAACTAGACCAACAACACTTAATTGCGCATCAATCAGGTCGGGGGGCCCGCGGTCCTCTAAATGTGCACTAGGTAGTTTCCATTAGCCCTAAAGCCTAAACCATATATATATAATTAACCAACCCTAGCTAATTAAAGCCTAATTAAAACACATAACCCCTAGCTAATGACCCAATCTAGCTAATTAAACCTGCTCTATAGCTAGTAAACCTAGATTGACCCCAATTAATATATATGGCCTGAACATTTTTGGGATCTATTAATTATATAATTAGCACTGATAAATTATTTAACTTGAATTTTGACAAGTTTTCTCGAATGAAAACAAACTTAATCTGCCTCACAATATAATATATATACACAAAATTAACATGCATGCATGTATGGCCTACCATCAATGCATATATATATATATGTATGTATATATAAACATTCTTGGGGATTTCAATCTCTCTCTCTAGCTCTCTCTCTCTCTCTCTCTCTCTCTCTTGTGAACTTCCTGGGTGTTTCGAAGCGAACTTCTTGATGGACCACCAGAGTTGCATGTTCGTGCGGATAGTATTTTTATGTTGATTTTTGAACCGCTTACCGGAATGATGCATATAATATACCGTTGGATTCGTATGGAAATTTCGCAGCTTTTTCATGTTAAATGTTTTTCCAAATTATGTATTTTTAAAAACTAATTTTAAATATACAAAACAGCATTTCCGCGGATTTCTCAGTTTTCGTGCAGTTATGGGGGTTTAATTTTCAAATGCTTTATCGGATTGATGCATATGATACGCCGTTGGAAATCTGTTGATTAGGCGCAACTTTTTTGTATAGAAATTTTTTACAAATTCTCTACTGTGTAAGAGCAGATTTGAAAATACGTGATTCTGCTTTCCGAAATACTATGTTTTTCGTACTGTTTTTTGGGGCTTATTTCCGAACCACTTGTCAGAATTTTCCAAATGATATTGTGCTGAAAAGATATTAGGCTTGGCGACCCAAATGGTTCTTTTCTTGAAACCACTTTGAGTTCCAACAAACTTGGCAAACACATTGCCATCCTTATCCTTACTAAGAGTAATCATCATCAACAATGATAGGGTTGGATAAGGTACCACCTAAACATGAAGAAGCGAAGTGCCCCTTCTCACGGCATAAGTAGCAAGTGTTCCCCTTTCTCTTCTTTATTGATTTCTTCTCTTGGGGAACTTTATCTTGATTCTTCTTGGGAAGTGGCCTATCTTCAACTTGAGGTCGAGCATGAGCTTGACCTTGACCTTGTGGCCGTTTCCCTTGTTGTTTCTCACTCAAGTGCTTCTTCTTCTTCAATGGGCATGATCTAACATGATGTCCTTCAACCTTGCACTTGAAACAAACCAACTTGGCCGGATCCTTGACTTTGTCTTGGCCCTTCTTCTTGTTGCTCTTGCTCTTGGACTTGTTCTTGTTATTGGAGTTGAATCCAAGTCCACTCTTGTCATTGGGGGATTGTTGCACACTTAGCATCTTGTCAAGTGCGGATTTCCCTTCGTTATCACCGGAATTTGACCGAGTTAGAGGTGGGCCGCGATCAAGATGGGTTTAAAGAATATACATGGAAGAAATACGTGAATCGGCCTTGTGTACCAAGTTTGGGCTAATTGCCCGTGTATCTGTACCATAATAGGATACGTGTCTGTTAGGAGTTAGAGTTTTACCCGTGCACGGTTAGGTGCACGCTTGAGTTAGAAAGTCCCCTGGACTATAAATATGTATCTAGGGTTTATGAAATAAACAACAACCAACGTTCAACACAAACAAATCTCGGCGCATCGCCAACTCCTTCGTCTCGAGGGTTTCTCCGGTAAGCACCATGCTGCCTAGATCGCATCTTGCGATCTAGGCAGCACAAGCCTACCCACGTTGTTCATGCGTTGCTTGTGCTGAAGCCTTTTTGATGGCGAGCAACGTAGTTATCTTAGATGTGTTAGGGTTAGCATTGTTCTTCGTATCATATGTTGTATTAGTGCAACCCTTATACATCTAGCCGCCCTTACACCTGTCTTAGGTGTAGGGGCGGCACCCCGCTTGATCATAGTTTAGTAGATCCGATCCGTAACGGTTGCTCCTTGTTCTTCAAGGATTAGTTTAACATCCGCAATAGTTAGGCCTTACAAAGGGTTGGAGGATCCGGCGGCGTGTAGGGTGTAGTTTGCTAGCCCTAGACAGGATGTTCCGGGGATCAACCTCGTGTTGGTTTTTAGGCCTCGTCTAGGATCGGCTTACGGTCACCGTACGCGAGCGCGAGGCCCAATCGTGAGTAGGATGATCCGATTAATTATGCGGTGAAAACCCTAAATCGTCGTAGATCGTTTTAACTTTATCTTGATCAAGCAGGACCACCATATATTCGGACACCTTGTACGAATCATGGGTGGATCGGCTCTTTGAGCCGATTCACGAGACAACCCGAGAGCCGATCGAGGCTCGTATTTAACGTTTACGTGTATGCCATGCGGAAAACTAAGCGAGGCATCATCCAACACCTTCCCGACCGGGTATAGGTCAGGTGGCACGCCCTTGCGATAGCATCGGACGTGTGACCGGGAGGCTTTGCGGGCCGTCGCTCCGAGGGACCGGGGCCAGCCGCAGCCCTAGTTGTTCCCGGCTCTACGGTGTTGCCGGTCGCTGCCCGCCGGTGGGTTTCCGACCGCAACACATTCCGGCACGCCCGGTGGGACGATCTTCGACATCCACCGCATCGCCATCTACATCCGAGATGGCGGAAAGCACTCCGGTCAAGTACGAGGATCCGACCGACGAGCTCAAGAAGAAGCATGACGAGATCAAGGCGAGTCCTCGAAGCCGAACTCATCGGCTCTTTCCACGTAACCCGCTCCCATGGCGTCGGGTGGAAGGGGTTCTCACCGAAGGCGCACTCGATGGAGTGGACCTGTCCGCCCCGTCGGAAGAACGCACCAGGTCGCCGCGTCAGGAGATCAACTACATGGTGGCTCATTCGCTGCACCGCCACTCTGAGAGCCTGGTAAACACTTTGGAGCGTGTCGCTCTGCGTGTGGTCCAGGAAATGATGAGCCATCGGTATTCTCCGTCGGGACCAGCTCTGGGGACTTACAAAGGAGAGATGCCACTCTAGTCCCATCCTCCGCTGCCGTTCGCATGGGCAGCACCAGAAGTGCCGAACTCATCGGCATATGTCGTCTACAAGATTGGTGGCGATCCTAGTGACTACCAATTCCTACCTGAGGCACCCAAGGAGATCCCGCACGGATACACGTGCGCATACGTACCGCGACCGCGGCACTCGGGCACTCTCGAACCGAGGCCGCGACAGCGAGGGCCTCTGGAACGACAGGAGGAACGTCGGGGGCGGATCTTCGAAGCAAACGTGGTTAGCTAAGTACGCCACTCCGAAAAACCTCCGCAGCCCAGCTCCGCAGCTTGGCTCGGAACCGGAAAAGCAAGCATGGCTGGCTAAGTATGCCACCCCGGCGAATCTTCGGGGTTCGACACCTTCAGCCATCACCGCGGATCAGATTTGTACAATTCGAAAGATCGGTTCGGCATGATGCCGAAAAGGAAGACTGCTAAGGCTACGGAGGGGAGCCGAAAAGGGAGGCCGTCGTCTTTTACGGTGGTTTGGACCGTCCCGTTGCTACAAGAAAGGGAAGAAGACCTGGATTCTCAAAATAGCCGATGAACAATCATCGGCTATAGATTTGCGGAGTGTCGAATCACGGTCCGAATTTGAGAAGTGCTTGATCGACGGTCTAATCGATACCCGAGTCCGGCTTCATGGGCATCTAAGAAGAGGAGGGGTCTGATTCGTTGCTATCAGCCTTGGTGAGGCGAGCTGAAGGATTGAAATTGAACTAATCGAAAGATAAATCGGGAGAACAATTTTCATTAGTTCAAAGGGGCAGCTTTACAAGAAAGAGCCGATGGCTCTCAAAAGAGGGATCTGGTGCCTAGTGCACTGCTGCTACTAGTCCTACTCTACTAGTCGTCGCTGTCCTCATCGTCGCCGTCGTCAACGTCGTCGGTGCTGCTCCCGGGAACCTCCTCGTCGCCGCTGCCCCGGCCGTCAGCCGGAGCCTCCTCCTCCTCGTCATCATCATCATCCTCGCTGTCCGCCCAAGTGCGGAAGCGCTTCGTAGGCGGATACCCAGCGGAAGAGGAGGAATCATCTTCCTCCTCTTCCTCTTCTCCTTCCTCGTCGTCATCGTCGTCCTCGCTATCCGCCCACATGCGGGAGCGTTTCTTCGGCGGGAGCCTGGCGGAGGGGGAGGCCTTGGTCTTCTCTACTTCTCCTTCTTTCTTCTCATTGTCAGAGGAGATGGGGTTCGCCCCGGAGTGGAGGTCGTCCTCTTTCTTGTTCTTCGGTGACGATTGGAGGGGGAGGCCTGATGGGGAAGAGGAAGAGGAAGACATTGCTACGGGGGAGAGGGTTTTTGGCGCGAGTGGACAGTAACGAGCAAGGGGATGGAGTGGTGAACCGTTTGGCGCAGATAAATAAAGGGAGTGTAGTGGAGATTTAATGCCATGACGGTTCTCGAGGATGTTATGCCGAAATTATCAATTCGTGCAGAGAAGCCCAGGGGGCAAGGCGAAATGATGGAAGATTCTGCGGCAGCTCTCTCCGCCATGACATGACCCGACGAAAGAAAGGCGTAATGATTTTGGAAATGTCATTTCCAAAACCAGGGGGGCATGTGTTATCACCAGAATTTGACCGAGTCAGAGGTGGGCCGCGATCAAGATGGGTTTAAAGAATATACATGGAAGAAATACGTGAATCGGCCGTGTGTACCAAGTTTGGGCTAATTGCCCGTGTATCTGTACCATAATAGGATACGTGTCTGTTAGGAGTTAGAGTTTTACCCGTGCACGGTTAGGTGCACGCTTGAGTTAGAAAGTCCCCTGGACTATAAATATGTATCTAGGGTTTATGAAATAAACAACAACCAACGTTCAACACAAACAAATCTCGGCGCATCGCCAACTCCTTCGTCTCGAGGGTTTCTCCGGTAAGCACCATGCTGCCTAGATCGCATCTTGCGATCTAGGCAGCACAAGCCTACCCACGTTGTTCATGCGTTGCTCGTGCTGAAGCCTTTTTGATGGCGAGCAACGTAGTTATCTTAGATGTGTTAGGGTTAGCATTGTTCTTCGTATCATATGTTGTAGTAGTGCAACCCTTATACATCTAGCCGCCCTTACACCTGTCTTAGGTGTAGGGGCGGCACCCCGCTTGATCATAGTTTAGTAGACCCGATCCGTTACGGTTGCTCCTTGTTCTTCAAGGATTAGTTTAACATCCGCAATAGTTAGGCCTTACAAAGGGTTGGAGGATCCAGCGGCGTGTAGGGTGTAGTTTGCTAGCCCTAGACAGGATGTTCCGGGATCAACCTCGTGTTGGTTTTTAGGCCCTGTCTAGGATCGGCTTACGGTCACCGTACGCGAGCGCGAGGCCCAATCGTGAGTAGGATGATCCGATTATGCGGTGAAAACCCTAAATCGTCGTAGATCGTTTTAACTTTATCTTGATCAAGCAGGACCACCATATATTCAGACACCTTGTACGAATCATGGGTGGATCGGCTCTTTGAGCCGATTCACAGGACAACCTGAGAGCCGATCGAGGCTCGTATTTAACGTTTACGTGTATGCCATGCAGAAAACTAAGCGAGGCATCATCCAACACCTTCCTGACCAGGTATAGGTCAGGTGGCACGCCCTTGCGATAGCATCGGACGTGTGACCAGGGAGGCTTTGCGGGCCGTCGCTCCGAGGGACCAGGGCCAGCCGCAGCCCTAGTTGTTCCCGGCTCTACGGTGTTGCCGGTCGCTGCCCGCCGGTGGGTTTCTCGACCGCAACACCTTCATGACGCTTTTCCAAGTCTTTCTTCAAAGAAAGGACTTGGGCCTCGAGCTCTTTGATTTCCTCTACATGGTTAGTAGAAATACAAGTACTAGTGGAAGTAGAAGCTTCATTGTTAGAGCAACAAGGCAAAGCAAAAAATCCACCACAAGGTGTGTCACTAGTTTGACTAGATGGATTACAAGAACTAGCACATGGCAATATAGCATTTGTAGTAGAGATTGTGCTAATGTCCACATGAGGCTCACAAGATGTTACCTTAGTGATATTAGCCTCATGAGCTAACTTTAGCCCATCATAGGAAATTAGAAGATCATTATGAGAGCTTGAGAGCTTTTTATGACTTTCTTCCAATTCCCTATAATTGCTAGTTAGCAACTCAAGTTGAGCCCTTAGCTCAACATTCTCCTCTAAGGTAGATGCTTCACAAGAATTAGAGCTAGTAGCACAAGCATCATCAATAGATTTTTCATTTTCAAGCTCATAGGATTCAATTTTTTGTGTAAGCATAAAATTAGTATGCTTCTCATCTTTTAGCTCATGCTTGAGGAGAGTGAATCTCCTTTTCCCATTTTCAACATGGGACTCCAACTCCACTATGGTTTCCCTTATTTATTCAAGGTTTCCATAGAGTGTTCGAGATTAGCACGAGCTTCTTTATTACCACGAAGAGAAGCATAAACCATTGCCATATCATGCACCAAGGTATTATATTCTTCATCATTATCATCATCGTCACTCTCATCATTAGAGGAAGTGTTAGGAGTCAAAGTAGGAGATACCTTTGATCCATTTGCCATAAGGCACGTGTGCATACCGGAGGATGAAGATGAAGATATTCTTGAATCCTCATTTCAAATCATTTCTTGATCCATAGAGTGTTCGGTTTCCTCTACATTGTTAGTTAACAAGCAACTAGAGGAAATAGAAGCATTTTGATTATGGGAGCAAGACAAGGCAAGCATATCATCATGAGATCTATGTAAGCAATTTACACATGATATGCAAGGACTATCAACACAAGCATGTAGATTATTTTCAATGCTAGATGTGTTTAAGTCCAAAGAGGAATCATTGCAATGAGATAGAGATGAAGAATCATCACTATTGAGCACAATATCATCATTGCAATTTTCCTCACCACTCACCATATCATTACCTCGTGTCTTGCAACACGTTGGTGAAGTGGAAGTAGATGATAAATCATCACGGCCGGAGGTGGAAGCAACTTGGAGCTCTTCATGATGTGAAGGGGTAGAGAGCTCCTCGGAGACACCACCGATCAAATGAGAAATGGATCCACCAAACATTTCTTTAAGCTTGATCCACATCTCATGAGACGACTTTCGCTTTATATATATCAAGAACCTACGAAAATCGGGTCTCGAGGAGAATAAAAGATCATTAGAAACTAGAGCTTCAAGATGTAAGTTTTTCTCATCCTCTAAAGATAGATTTTGAGGATCCATCGGAGGAGAAAAACCTACATCTAGAAATTGCTCAATGTTTGGACACAAGGTCCGAAGATTGCAAAGCAAGCAATTTCGCCACAAACGATAATTTGTGCCAACAAAGATAATTGTGTCATTGTGCACTAAATTACTAGCCGACATCTTTACTCTCAAGGCGGTGAAGCCTTAAACAAGGAGAGACCTTGCTCTGATACCAATTGAAAGATTGAGATGTCGCCTAGAGGGGGGGTGAATAGGCAATTACAAACTCTTGCGGATTTGTCTTGTAAGAATGCGGAATTAAACTAACGTTTAGTTTACAAGCACAAACCCTAAATATGCTAAGCTCAACTAAGTGTAACAATGGAAACTAGAGCTAAGCAAGATAGGCACAAGATATATGTAGCACAAGTGATAGCAAGATATATGTACTTCAAGCACGATGGCTATCACAAGGAAAGAGAGCTCGGGTATAGAAATAACCGAGGCACGCGGAGACGAGGATGTATTCCCGTGTTCCCTTCCTTTGCAAGAAGGTACGTCACGTTTGGAGGAGTGGAGGTCCCACGAAGGATTCACTACAACAGGACAAAGCTTTGGTAACACAGTCATGTAACAGATGGAAAAATATGTTACAAGTAAATTTGCAGTAACACAAAGTTTGTGTTGCACGGGTAGCCAGTAACACATATTAGGTATGATATGGAAAGGTGTTACAGGGATATTAGAGAAGTAACATGTAATTTTGTGTTCCTCTTAATGTGTTACCATTTATGATTATAGTAACACCAAATCATATATCCGAACATAGTGTTAAAAGTCATATACGCAAAAAAAGAGATAATGACAAAACAATGGCGTTGACGAATTGTTATCGTCGGTCATATAGGCAAAGAGAGAAGAATTTTGAAACAATGACATAGGCAAAGAGAGAAGAATTTTGAAACAATGACACTGGTGAATTGCCATTGTCGTATCATGAGTTCACACAAATAATTTGACCTGCGGTGTTAGTAGGGATCGAACTCACCACCAACTCATGAAAATAGCACCGTACACCCACCGTTCATAATTTACTACCGTTTTTCATTTATTAATTCGACTATTGGGTCAATCACGAGGCTAGGGAAGCATTCTACGTTTCATTTTTCCTCCATGTGTACAATGGCCCAAAAGCAACTGGACAACAAAACATAAACTAAAAGAGAAGACATAAATAAAAAAGTGTGGGCTTTGCACGAGTTTCAACCCAAACAATTGGAGGGACTTCTGAACATTTTTTTAGAGTCTATTTTCTAAAAAAAAACTAAAAGGAGTATACAATATTAAATAAAAATTTGCTTGAGAATCTAAGAATATTTTTGGATGCATATTGTTATGTGGAAAAAGAGAGAAAAAACACAAAACAAAAAAAGAAAGTGAAAAACCAGCCTCACACGTCACCACATCTCCATATCAATCTCCATAAAAGACAATTTTACTCTTATCGCTTGAATAAAAATCTTTCATGCTCCTAATATCTAGACAAATTTGGATCAATTAATTTGGGACGGAGAATTTATTGTTTAAGAACTTGTGTAATCCAAATTTTGAACTGATTGAATAAGTAGGCAGGAATCTAGTGTAATAGCGTTATAAAAGATAATACACCAAATAGATTGGAGTTGTCCAAGTTCAATATAAGTTGGAGTAGAGGTATATATAAGTTGGAGTATTTTTTTCTGCTTTTTTGTATTTAAATTTCAATTGACTCGAATCTTCTGTGATTTTCCAATGCCCGTTCAATACTTTCTTATTTTAGTAAAATTATCGGTATGCTATAAAACAGGGAATGCTCACAACCATGCAACGACAGTAGCAGAGCAGACAATGCCAATCAGGGCCAACATAAAATCAGTCCCACTAGCAGCCTCAAAAGGATAATAAAATGAAGTGCAAAAATTAAGAAGGATAAAATGCGCGGAGAGGCAAAATTTCTAACTCGTGCTACGCGGGGAGTGAAAATTTTGGATCCAGCCCTTTTAACTCCGCACCGCCCGCCAAGTCTGGCCATGCCGCACGCCGCCCGCCCTTCATTCTCTCAGCCTCAACAACCCCCTCCCCTCGTACCCCTCTGCGCCATCCGGATCCGCCGACGATGGTGTGCCTCGTCTCCTCCCAGCGCTGCCTCGCCGATTTTACCTTTCTCATCCTCAACATCCGCGACCTGGATCTTGGCAGACGGCGCACCAGTAACATGTGTGTCAGCGAGGAAGACGGGTGCCGTCGCGAGGAAGTAGTGGTCTTCATCGAGGCCAAGAACTCATGAGGCTCCCGATCTCCACCGGAACTATTGGCAATTGAATGTGGTATGTTTGATTCGTTTTTTCCCTTCTCGTTGATCTGTTGTTGCCCGTTTCTTGGATCCTATTGTATCAGATCAAAACACTGTTTTTATTCTTTGTCACCACGAGATCTGAACGCGAATTTCCGCTTTTGTTGGTCTTGTGTAGGGCGTTGCGAGGGAGGGGTCGAGTAGCGATGGAGGGTCACCAGACGGCCAGAGTACGTACGGGTTCATGCGTTATTTCTCCGTGCCACCTATATAGGGGACGGAGGTGGTCTTTCATCTGGCTGCGTGGCCATCTACATCGCCCGAGTTCAGGACATAGACGGAAATATGAGCCCGCTAGCTCTTCTATGAATCAGTAATTGCTTATATTCCTGCTAAATCAACTTGAAATCTTATGTTCTAACATGTGCTTTTGAAATCCCTGCTTATCTTCAGAAAACTACACTTAATGTTTGCTAGCTCTGTTGTTCTTTCTTATGTTGAATGGATAAACACTACCACTTCTAATACTGAAACATGGCATCCATGCGAATTCCTTCACAGTAAGTAGTTAGATAGGCATTGCCAGGGGAATAGTGAATACACCAGATGGGTTTGGCACTTTCAATTCGTTCACAGTAAGTAGTTATACGTTAACTGATAGGCATCACTAGGAGATGACTTCTTCTAGCGAGCTCTGTACCTAGGGGAGACGAGCACAATTATTCCATCATAATTCAAGGCTCTGAAGTTCTGCAATCTTCAGGTAGTCTGCCGTATTTATTAGGAGATATTGATTACTTCATTTGTTATTCTATAAAATTCATAGCTACGCAGAACACTATGTATTAACTTTCCGTTTCTGAAGATTGAAAAAGTACTGTGAAGATGGGAATGGAATTAGCCAACGTAAATGCTAATATATGGCTCTCCATATATAGATAAAAGGAACAAACTCGCTGAGCTATTTATGCAATTAGAGGGAATCATTTCAAAATATGGTAGTGTGTGTTATAGACAGACAAGTAAGGTTATTTATTGAATGGTCATGCTGTATTTTTATTGAATAGAATAATAAGTACAAATCATACTGTAGGAAGGACTGAAATTAGCTAAAACCTGATCTGGATTACGAGATGCTCACATTAGAAAGCTATATTTTTTTACTTTAACGATCCTTTGGTTATGTTTATGTTGTTTCTTCACAGGATTTAGAGGTCAAATAAATGGTTATAGATTTAAAGATGCTAATATTGTCCATCTCAGGCTGTAGAATCTACTCCATGTGTAGTCACAAGGTATGTTGAACTTGCTAATTCTCTTGCTCTTATCCAAATATTCTGAAGCTTAGAAGGTTATCCTCCACTATGTATGCCTTGTCCATGTTGATAGTAGGTAGTGGTAGTTACCAAGGAAAATGAAATTGCTACTTCAACTGAGGTAACATGTTATTCTGTCACCTGCATATGCTACAATTAGTGGGGTTGCTTTCATGTTTGCATGCTAACCGTTCCAAGATTTAATGTAATAAGGATAAATTATAGTTCATATATCAATGTGGTGAAAATTTCTACCTATGATTATAAAATACTCTTAAACAAAGCAATTTTTTCTATGTGCAGGTAGGACTCCTCTTGGACCTATGACAATATCAATAAGTTGGATCATTCTGTTCGTGAAGCAAGTGTTGGGAACGTTTGTTCGTGGAATAGTGTCATGTAATTAGAAGTGTAATCCCCAGTTCTCATGTACAATATGAAACAATGATTATCTGTACGCTTTGGTAACATATGTTGTATATTTGTAATATATTTATTTTCTCAATCTATGAAAGTGGCATGCATCACTTTCTCGGTAATTTTCATGGTAACAAGTATCCTAATGAAATATTCAATATAACACATGATATACATATTCCATAAAAGACAGGCATATAATTTCACGTTTAATAATTAAAAAATACACCAATATAATAGTGTTACTACAATTAGGCAGACGTGTTACTATGGTAGTTGGTAACCATCAATTATAGTGTTACACTATCTAGAGTAGTATGTTACTAACTATGTTACTGAGCTAAAAAGAAGTGTTACCAATCGTGTTACTAATGTTAGGAAAATATGTTACTACTTGTGTTCCTATGGTTACAATATTGTGTTACCAACTCATTGAGTAACACAAAATATGCATGTTACTGTAATATAATTGTAACACAATTTTAAGCATACAGTGACAAATATTTTGTGTGACAATGGACACCTCTTAGTAACACGGCCTATCGGAACACATTTTAGAATGTGTTACTCTATGGTCTAGTAACACTGTTTTGGACCTGTAGTCACACAAGACTGTGTTACCAAAGCTCTGTCCTGCTGTAGTGATTCCCCGCGCCACGAAGGCTCACCCTATTCTCCGAACCACACCCACGAAAGATAATGGCCCTTTCCTTATGGTTAGCTTTTCCTCCGCTCCGGAGATGGCAAGCTCCACAACCACTTCACAAGCTCCACGAAGGAGAAGCCCGGGCCCCTTCACAATCTTCCACGAAGAGATCACCGGGGCACCAACCAAGCCAACTAGGAGGTCTCCCTCCAAGAGTAACAAGCTCACGGTCTCTCACTCGAACTAATCGTGGTGGAGAGCTCAACACTATGCAATGATGCAAAGCAAGAACACTAGAGGTGTTCAAGTCCTTCACACTCAAATCCCACCCAAGCAACAAATGTTAAGATGAGATTGGAGAGGAAGAACAATGGGGAAAGTCAACAAAAGACTCCAAGATCTAGATCCCAAGAGTTCCCCTCACTTAGAGGAGAAATGGATTGGTGGAAGTGTAGATCTAGATCTCCTCTCTTAGATCCCTCAAGAATGAGCAAGAATCATGGGGGAGACAAGAGAGAGAGCAAGTTCTTCAAATGCAACAATGGAGGAGAGAGAATGGGAAGAACTTCCTTGCTCAAGGTGGAAGAAGGCTATTTATAGCTAGGGAGCAAATAAAACCGTTGGGGGAAAAAGACAGAGAAAACGGGCAGGAAATCGGGCCAGAAAAGTGCCCCAGCCGGTGGCCCGGACCGGCCGACCGGGCGAGGCCGGACGAGCCGGTCTGGGATCCGGCCCAGCCGGACCTGCAGCCGGGCGGAGCGGCGCGCCGCGCTGTGCGGCGGATAGGCTAGGCCGCGCGGGGGAGCTGGCCGCGCCGGGTGGGCCGCGCGGGGGAGCTGGCCGCGCCGGGTGGGCCGCGCGGGGCGGAGAAGGCCCAGCCCGGCCAGGAGGCCGGTCAGGCCGGGGCGGGTGCCGAGTGGGCCGGCGACTGCCGGGTCCGGGCAAGAACGGGGCCGCCTCAGTAAGGCGCCCGGCTGGCGTCAGCGCCCGGGCCGGTTTCGGCCGGGTGGGCCGGCGTGTGGGCCGGTCAGGCCAGTCGGCCGGCCGACAGCCCCCCCCTTTCTTTTTCTTTTCTTTTTATTCTTTTCTCCTTTTTCCCTTTTCTTTAATAGCAAATGCTCCCGAACTCCGATTCGAATGAAACCAGTTTTGTTTGAAAGATAAAAACAAATGCTATCCTATAGAAAGTGAAAACACAAAGAATGTGTAGGAGGGGATTTTATCATGAATATAAAGGATAGAACCTTATATCATGAATAACCGGTAAAATCACCCAACCTCGAAAACGCAATAGAAGATGCATGCGAACTCCGTTTTCGATGAACTTGGGCTTGTTGTAAAGCTAGCAACAAGCTCAAGAACCTTACACATAGAACCACCAAGAAGCAATAAGGATATGCAAAGTATGCAAAGGGTTGAGCTCCCTAAGACGATGTGATCAAGTTACCCAACCGAAAGCCCCTCTTAATAGTGCGGCTATCTATCCTATAATCCGGTCTCCCATCCACCACCTTGAGACCGGTAAAAGGAAAACCTATCATGGTCATACCTTTGCCTTGCGCATCCCGCTTGATCTTGATGATAACTCTTCAAGCTCTACACAAGCCGAATGCCTCACTTGATCAATGTTGCTTTGTGAAGACTCACAAATGCTCCCCATACACTATGATGGGAAAGCTCCATTGATGCACATCTTCACATGTCCATTATCACCAAATGGACGGCAAGCTTCAAGCATGTGATCCACTCAAGATGCTCATCTTGAACTTGCCCAACTCAACCTTGTATCTTCTCATACTCTATCATACTATCTTGAGATGTATATAAAGAATTCTTCACTTGGAATCAAGCTCTCAAGATCTTGATCATCCATTGCTTATCACATAAGATAGAGTATGGCTAATATTGAGTTCCACATAAGAACTCCATCTTCATTTCTTCTTCTTGATCATATCACATATATATCTTCAAATCGATGATCTTGATGCCAATACACAAGGTGTATCTTTATCTTCATGGCATCCATACTTGAATCATTGCAACACTAAAAAGACTCCACTTCACTTCCTTTCATCTCATTGCCTTTTAGTGACCACCACACAAATAAAATAGAAATTTGCATGAACACTTGCTCTCTTGAGTTACTCCACTTCACTTCCTTTCATCTCATTGCCTTTTAGTTTATTGCACTTTACTTGTCTTGCATTTTACTTTTTGCATTTTAATTTCACAGCACTTGTAGTTTCTTAGTAAAAACCTCTTCACACACATATACACCATAGATCCTAGCTTTGCATAAAAGGTCATATAAGTGGGTTATAAGGCTTTAGAGAATAGTTAGTTTACCTTCAGCTCCTGGTGGGTTCAGACACTCAAATACTTATCGAATTGTACTGTGGTGATCCCCTGCACTTGGGGGTTATCATGTACTTGCAACCATCAGCACTGTTGAGGTGCCAGCCACAGGGAAGAAACATGTCGTTCGCTCGCATGGGTCCGCTCGCCCAGCCGCCGCAGTGCACTCCCGACATGTGCGCTCCTGCCGATCGGGCTGCCGGTGACGTGCCACGCCCGCACATCACTTATTGTCAGAGGAAATCTTTCGCACGCTCGTCGGCTTCTTTAGCTAGGATAGTGATGTAGCCCCGCCTATCGTCCACGCTACACCATGGCCAAGGAGTCCCCCAAGTGGACCAACAACACAAATCCCCGCCATATATTTCAAGGTGAACTCTTTCCTCTCTAGGGTCGACCTCAACACCAACTTGAATGGTATTCTACCTCATGCCTATCATCATGGTGTCTATAGGTGCCGACATCGACAAGGACCAAGAGAGAAGGAACTCCCATGGTGCGAGGAAGAGAGAAGAAGAAGAAGGAAAGAAGAGAAGAAGGAAGAGGAAGAAGAGGCGGGAGGAAGAGGCCCAGCCGGCCCAGAGGCCGGCCAACCGGGCCCCAGGCCGGCCCGGCCGGTCCCAGGGCCGGTCAGACCGGGCCCCAGACCGGATCCACCCCGACGACAACCGGGCGTCGTACCGACACCAACCAGAGGGACGTTTGCGAACTTCCCGGTCTGGCGCCCGGTTGACCGGCCCTGGCACCGGACCGTCCAGTCCCAGGCCCGGTTGGCGTCCGGTTGACCGGATTTCACGGGTTCGACTCGACCGGAAACTGCCCGAGTCGGTCCACCGCATACATATTCGACCCAAGTCGCCTTGTACCTCTACATAAGCACCTAGGTCATCCCCTTTACTCCTTAGACAAGATTTAGGCTTAGACATGGATTTGAGCTTTGTCTCCCTAGGGTTTCATCCCCTTTGTATCAAGGCTACCCTTGTTGGATGATTTGATTTGGTGTGTGAGATTCTAGTGCTACCCACTCTCTCTCCCACTCCTAGATTCATCTCCCTCACCAATCTCTCCCCTCGGAATTCTACCGCGCGTCTCTTCCGGGTTGATTCTATTGGCGTGGTCCATCGAGCCACGGGGGTAAGTATCGATTGTATCGGGTTGGTGTGCGTGCGTGAGTTCCTCGTGTTCTTCGTGTTCGTCGTGTTCTTCGCGCTCTCCCTCTCCTTCCCCTTTGGATTTCGGGTCAACCGCAAGATCGGGCCACAAATGGGGTCTTAGACCTCATCATATGGTATCAGCAGCCTTTGGTTTCCGCGGATTTGACCCCCCACCCACCCAATTTCGTCTCTAAAAATTTTCCCCAAAAAAATCCCCAAAAATAGCCCTAAATTTCCTTTTGACAGATCTGCGATTTGGTTGCGTTTTGAGTGGTTTTGGTCCATGGATTCGATGTTATTGTGCTTGATCTACTATTTCCCCCACTTCTAGCCCCCAATTCCATCGTTTTCCTTCGATTTGGATCGATTTGGACGAGTTTTGCTCAAGAACAGGAGAGAGAAACGCAAACCGGCCCAGAACCTGGTCAACCGGGCTGCAGACCGGGCCGGCCGGCGCTAGAGCGGGTCAACCGGGCGCCCAACCGGGTGCCAACCGGGCCAGAACCCGGTCAACCGGGCGGCAGACCGGGCCAGCCGGCGCCAGGGCCGGTCAACCGGGCGCCAGACCGGGCGCCACCACTCGCACCTCCGCCGCCGACCACCACCACTCCTCTCCACCACCGGCAAGCTCCGTCACCCTCCCAAACCACCGGTACACACCACCGCGGCCCCATAACCACCGCCGCAACCGCAAGAGCATCGACACCACCCACCACCGGCTTACCACCGCCACCACCGCCAAGCTACTTTGACCCTTTTCTTCCGCTAACTTGTGTTTTCTTGTTCCGGTTTGAGTGCCTTGTTTGTGAAACTAACCCGCAGCTCCGAAGCAAGCGACGACATCCGAGGCACCCCGAACTTGCAACCGTACTCTGGACACCACCGCCATCATAGCAAGTTGTTTGTTCCGACACCGCCTAACATTTTCATCTAGGTATAACTTGCATTCCCCTTGTAACCCCTCTTCTTTTGCGATCTATCCTATCGAGCATAGCTTATTAAGTATTGCGAGACATTGCACGTGGCCCCGATTGTGAGGTGTGTGTGTAGTGTGGAGTCAAGATTCTAAGCAAAACTCGTGTGGCAAAATAGCAAAAGCGAGCTAACGCTAACATAGTGCGAGAAAAAGCCGCAAAAACACAAAAAGAACAAAAGAGTGCAAGTGCCACCATACATACAAATACAAAAGAGTGTCAAGTGCCACCAAATACAAAAGAGAAAAAGCTTTTAAGGAAAAGAGAGAAAAGAGAAGAGAGGCCGCGTGTGAATCTTGTTGTCTCTTCGTTTGCAACCAAAGCTTTGCCTCTCCTTGTGTTAGTGTGACACCGATCACCCTTGCTTTCGGGCTTCTTACACTTTTCCGCTCGATTCCTTGGTCGCACTAACCCCGTTCATCTCCTGTGTGCGTTCCACATCTTTTCCGTGTTTATAGTGATCATCGCTTTGACATTTGATTTTTGGATTTTACCCACTCTTGACAATACACTTGATTTCGGATTTCGTCTTTTGGCTTTCCACCATACTCACCTAACACCATATTTGCTAGCTTTTGCGTGTGCTTTTGTGTGAGTGCCCGATACATTTGTTCTAACTCTCGGTTTGTTGGATCACCCCAATCTTGTCATACCACGGTAAGGTTGCGAGGTAGTGTTCTTCCACTAACATACACCATATAGATACCATCGTGCTAACATGTATAGCGACGAAGAAGATACGGAGGAGTACACGGAGCACTTCGAGGAGGACTCCTCTTCAAGCACCGCGGATGTGGAGGAACATGTGGAGCTCTACTCCGACTATGGCTCCGAAAGCATCACCGACATCTCCGACATCGAGGAGCTTGACAACGACCATGGCTCCCCAAGCATCATCGACATGGACGACATGGTGGAGCAACGCCACGCCTACGACATCGACACCATGGCGGAGCCTCACCTAGTCACCTACTTGGCAAATGGAGCTACATATGAAGATAGAGGACCTCCACGATGGCACCATCATAGGGATCATCAAGAGCGTCCCCATCATGAGCGTCATCGACACACTTCTCCGAGCTCCACAAGGCGCCACCATGAGAGTGCTTATGCACAAGATCGTCGACTTCAAGCACATCATGTGGAGCATCAAGAGCGTCCCCAACATGATCGTCATCGACACTCTTCTCCAAGCCCCACAAGGCGCCACAAGCAACATGCCAAGCCACATGAGCTATCCTCTAGGCATGTCAAGGATCGTCATCGACATACACCTTCTCATGATCGTCGTCGACCACCACCGTCGCATGGCTCCCATCGACATATGTCACCCCGTGATCATCGCCGACACAAGCCACCCCATGAGCGCCATCGGCCAACATCTTCCACGGTTCTTCGACGACACCACTCAAGCCATGGTGATGATGCACGAAGACGAGATCCTCGACATGCAGACGACAAACACCATCATTTGGTGTCTACCACTCCGAGGATGGCAAGTGCACATCGCACATACCTTCGCCTACGGCGACTTCCACCTCTTGTGCCACCACCACAATGGCCTCTAGCTCGACATATGCCTATGGACTCCGATGCTACAAGTGCAAGCAACAAGGCCACCCTCCACGGGAATGTCCCAATCTCCTATGTGAGGTATGCAAGGCCAAGGGTCACATGGCATGGCAATGCACATCGACGAGCACCGACATGCTCCACTTCGACGAGCTACAAGCCCAAGCCACCAAGAAGCCTACGGCGCCCACACTTCAAGATGAAGACCTCCAAGGCCAACGCAAGGATGATGTGGATCCGAGCCTAGCTCTCCACGACACTACGGCGCCACCGATGGAGGACGACTTGGGAGGCGATGGAGTTGAGATGGTTGAGCATGGGAACTTCCCTTCAGCCAAGGAGGCGCATGGAGATGAGAAAGTCGAGCCTACTCCTATATGCTTGATTGATGAGTTGGTACCAATCCCATGTGAGCATGAGAGCCACCTAGCCCACTTGAGTGAGAGTGATAGTGAGTTGAGTGACTCCCACCCCATATGTGAGTTTGAGTGCTTCCATTTGGAGGACATGAGTGATACACTAAGTGTGTCTTCTTATGTTGCACTAGGTTCCACGGAGGACGAGTTCCCGATCATGGAGACGATGTACATGGTGCATGAAGATGATGATATCTCACCATGCTTGCTTCAAGACGGACATGTCGACCACATGGACTCTCCTACCTCCACAACACCTACCTCAAACGAGTCGGCCTACAAAGGTAACAACATAGGTGTTGATGATGCCATGATCCCACTAGTGGACATGATGACTTATGAGTGCATGCATGATCTTGATGATACATTTGCTACGTCACATGCTACTTTCACTTTCCCATGTGATGCTTTGCTTGATAACATTGTTGATCATGTGGAATTGATTGATTGTGATACCATGACCATGCCATGCTATGAGATTTTCACTTTTTCCCCGCTTGCTCACAATGATAATGATTATGATAATACTTGTGTTGTGCCACCCTTGATGAACACTTTCTCTTTACATAGGGTTGTCGACAACAATGATAACATGTTGAACATGCTTTGCCCAAAATGTTTGCACCATTCCATGATCCTTGCATCCAAGATTGTGAACAATTGCTCTTTCTTATGCTTGGTATGCAAGAATGCTTATTTCATTGTCCACGAGATGGCCCACATAGCCTTCTCACTTTTTGATGATCATGAGTTACCACATGCCATGAATACACCTTCTCGCCATATGCACCATCGCCATGCATTTCATACTATCTTGCTTGACACTAATGGTGATGTGCACAAGTCATGGAACATCATGATGGATGATGTGTTCCTTTACCATGCACACACGCTTTTTGTTCTCTCTATTGTGTGTATAGGTAACCGAACGACAATATCCACCGCCACGGAGCATGAGTTGACGAAACGTGCAATTGAGAGCTACCCCAACAAGGTCGAACTACATCACCAAACCCGTGAGATTCACACCAACGGGTATGTTCCCAAACGCTTTCGCCCTCGTGTGTTTCCGACTTGTCTTGTCGAGCTTTCGGTTTGGTCCAATGCCTCGTCACCTCTTTTGCCTCTTATGCAACATATCTTGACACATCTTGTTGGCACAATGGTTGTTGTATGCCTTGATGTTATCATCATACACTCCGAGAATCTCAAGGACCATGTCATACATGTGAGAGACACCTTATACATCTTGTGCCACATGCCACACAAAAAGTTGTTTTTCTTTGGATTTCTCATTTCATCTATGGCAATTGAAAGTGATTCTTTGACACTTGAGGATATTCATACTCGGCTCACGCCAACCATACTTTCCCAAGCTAGAAGTTTCCATCTCTTTGCCATTGCACATAACAATTTTGCCCAAAATTTTGCCGCCGATACTTGCCTTTTGATTGTTCCATTTGTGTGGGACAATGCTTCACAACACATTTTTGACACTTTACAAAGGAAACTTTTACATGCACAAATTTTTGCCCTACCACATTTTAGATACATCGACACTCTTTTGGTTCCCATTTTTGCCAAATGCCTCTTGGAGAAACGACTTGATGCTTCGTATTTGATTGAGAGCCTCTTGTTCGCCGATCACAAAATTGGCATCCACAAGCTTTCCGTTCGAAAGTTGTTTTTCCCCAAGTTCTTCTTCGACCGCTTCATCGACAAACAAACTCCCAAGTACTTGGTGAGCAAGACGTCCACCATCTCGGACCTCTCGCCACAACATGGATATGAGGAGGAACAAGAGTCGAGGACGACTCTTCCCCAAGGGGGGGGGAGATGATGTAGCCCCGACTATCGTCCACGCTACACCATGGCCAAGGAGTCCCCCAAGTGGACCAACAACACAAATCCCCGCCATATATTTCAAGGTGAACTCTTTCCTCTCTAGGGTCGACCTCAACACCAACTTGAATGGTATGCTACCTCATGCCTATCATCGTGGTGTCTATAGGTGCCGACATCGACAAGGACCAAGAGAGAAGGAACTCCCATGGTGCGAGGAAGAGAGAAGAAGAAGAAGGAAAGAAGAGAAGAAGGAAGAGGAAGAAGAGGCGGGGGGAAGAGGCCCAGCCGGCCCAGAGGCCGGCCAACCGGGCCCCAGACAGGATCCACCCCGGCGACAACCGGGCGTCGTACCAACGCCAACCAGAGGGACGTTTGCGAACTTTCCGGTCTGGCGCCCGGTTGACCGGCCCTGGCACCGGACCGTCCGGTCCGAGGCCCGGTTGGCGTCCGGTTGATCGGATTTCACGGGTTCGACTCGACCGGAAACTGCCCGAGTCGGTCCACCGCATACATATTCGACCCAAGTCGCCTTGTACCTCTATATAAGCACCTAGGTCATCCCCTTTACTCCTTAGACAAGATTTAGGCTTAGACATGGATTTGAGTTTTGTTTCCCTACGGTTTCATCCCCTTTGTATCAATGCTACCCTTGTTGGATGATTGGATTTGGTGTGTGAGATTCTAGTGCTACCCACTCTCTCTCCCACTCCTAGATTCATCTCCCCCACCAATCTCTCCGCTCGGAATTCTACCGCGCGTCTCTTCGGGTTGATTCTATTAGCGTGGTCCATCGAGCCACGGGGGTAAGTATCGATTGTATCGGGTTGGTGTGCGTGCGTGAGTTCCTCGTGTTCTTCGTGTTCGTCGTGTTCGTCGTGTTCTTCGCGCTCTCCCTCTCCTTCCCCTTTGGATTTCGGGTCAACCGCAAGATCGGGCCACAAACGGGGTCTTAGACCTCATCAGATAGCATCTTCACGAATGGATGACCAGCAGCGCCGACCATGACCGTGAATGTCGTTGCTAAACGATGCACCGCCGCCTCAACTCCTTCACCGACATTGACACCGAAGGCGTAGGAACATGCGTCAGCATTGATGGCCAGGGCTTCTTATACTGGCCTTGCGTTCATCTCGGTCCCCCACTCCCTCCGCCTACCCATCCCGTATTGTTGCATTATATCAATTAGGTAATTACAAGAAATTTTACAAATCATGGGTCAATGAAATCCATGGTGAGAATTAAAGATTCCCTCAAAATATTGAGTGCAAACCGAAGCAACAAATGTTTACTTTTCAATTAGACTTGCTATAAGGAGAGAAGGCATCGCTCGTGCAAACTGATACTGAAGGAGATAATGAGAAAGGGCAAACTGATCCTGAAGTAATACGGGTCGATCCATTTTACGGCAAGTATTTTAGGCGGCAACTGCTACACGACACCATGTTATACAAAAATAAAATGAAGCCGGACGTTTTTGCTAGTCCTATGGAAATAATACTACTCGAGGAACGATGGCACAGTTAGGCACCTGTTCAGCAAAGACTCACTCAACAATGTTCTTTAATTATGTTCCAATCCTCCACCCATTATCCAGCAATCAAACATCTCAGGTGATGTCACATCGACATATCCTATGAAACAAAGGAATCTATGCACCTGCTGCACCTATTGGTTGTGGATCTTTTGATGGAAAATAAGAGCATCTCCACTCGTTTGGCCTCCCCACGATGAAATCCGGGGTTAATTTGGTCCGGATTGGACGAAAAAATGGCTTGGGGAGGGCCAGTTTCTCAGCCGCGATCTCTGGCGAAGACGGCGTTTTAATTTTGAAAGACGAAAACTTGACGAAATACGGCTAAAAACGATTGAATTTAGACTAACTTTAATGATATTTACTATATAGAGGGCGAAGTTCAGATATAGAGGCCGAATTCGAAATATTCGAATTCGGCCAGGGGAATACAACTTTAAATATTAAAACACGGCGCTCTACATGCCGAAATAGCGGTAGACACCGTGTAGTCCTTGTCGCCGTCGCTGCCATCATCGTCGGAGCCGTCGTCGTCATGCGGCGGCGCCGCCGCCGCCTGGCTGCTGCCTTGGTCGAGGTCTCCCCACCGGCCACTGTTGCGAGGCGGGGACGGCGAGGGCTTGTACCACTCGTCGTCGGACTCCTCGAGGTCGATGACGGGGACGGGGACACCGGATGGAGGAGTCGCAGGCCGGCGGTAGCGAGCGGCCTGCTCGAGGAGCCGAGCCTGCCGCTCCGCCTCCTCCTTCTCCCACTGCTCCCTCGACCAGGCGCAGGCCTGGTCGAGGGGCATGGCGTTCTCGGCGGGGACGAGGTCCTGGAGGGACCTCGCCATGAAGGCCTCGAGGATTGCGGCTTCCTCGGCGTCGTGGACCTCCTCCTTCACCGGCTTCCGCTTCCGCTCATCGGAGGTGCCTGGTTCGCGCTTGGGGCGAACCAGGCAAGGTGGCCGCGTGGCGTCGACGACTCGCGGATGACGATCCCGCCGCCGCTGCGATCACGGTTGCGGGACGGGGAAAGAGGCTCCCGTTTCACCGGCGCCAAGGTTGGCGCCGACCTGGAGCTCGGCGTCGACCTCGACGCCCATCCGGACGACGAGGAGCTGGCAGCCATGCGCCGTGGCTGCCAGCTGCCCCGGCGGCGGCTGGCCGATGCCCTCGACGGCGGCGGCATTGTCAGAACAGGCGCGTTGACGCCCTCGATGTGCTCGATGACGGCGTCGAGCGTCCGGCCCGGCACGCTCCACCAATGCTTGCGTCCGGCGGTGTTGTTGCGCGAAGGCGGCGGTGGCGGGCCGTCGTAGGAGGCGAGCTCCCGCTCCCACCGCCGCAGGAAGTAGGAGTTCCACGCCGTGTAGTTGTCGGGGTGGTAGCGTGGCTCGGCGCGCTCCTGGTCCGACAAGGTCAGACGGCCCTCCTCGATGGCGACGTCGAGGGCGTGTCCCTGGGCGGCGGCGGGATTGGCACGCCGCCCGCACTTAGCCTCCACCCGCCGCCGGGAGGCCTTGTATCCGGCGGGCAGGGGTACCCCGCCTGGTGGAGGAGGTGGCCCTCCCACCCGTGGAGCGACCAGCGGGGGAAGCCGTTGTTGGCCGCGCCGTCCTGCTCGTTGAACGCCATGGATCTCGGCGAGGGAGTAGTGGCAGATAGGGTTCGTCTCTGGCTGGGGTTTCGTCGGTGCTACGCGTCGCGGCGAGTTATATAGGCGGGGCTGGACTCGGCGATTAAATGCCGCATGGATGCTACGCGTCCACGGCAAGATGACCGGCAGCAGCCTTTACTGCGCGAGGAAGACGATGCGTGTGCCGGCGGCGGCCGGGTCCATCTCGCGGGGCGAAGCCGAGCGAAAGCCAAGCTTGCCCTCTCAGATTTGAGGATTTCTGATGGAAAAGGTCTGGATTGTATTGT
>NC_061508.1:177699739-177712620 GCF_022539505.1 Lolium rigidum
GAGGCGGCAGGGGATCGAAAGAAAAAGGCAAGTGACCAAATTTGAGGTGCCAAAAAAAACTCCAAGAAAAGAAAGTTGATTTCTCATAGAGGATGACATGCGGGTCCCAATTAGCAGCAGCGGTCTCAACGTTTCCAAGGCGGCAAGGGATGAAAAGAAAAAGGAAGTAGCCAGAAATCAGGGGGTCAAAAAAATCCAAGAATAGAAAGAATTTTGGTTCATAGAGGATGACATGCGGGACCCATGATCCCGCATCGTAAACGGCTCGATCGGAGAGCGTTGAACGAGATGGCGCGATCGAGAAAAAAAACAATGCCACGAGAGGCTGCCATCCGGGCCCTACATCCCTCGGCGGTGCGGATTTGCGTTGACTCGGCCGGCGAACCCGAGAATTCGAGATGCACCACGTCCCGGGCCACCATACGCCACGTTTTGGCCGTTTTCGTCGGGCTAGGTGGCCTCAAAAACGAGAAAAAAAACATTTTGACATGCACAACGGACAGACCCAAAATCGTCGGCCATGGTACACCAGCAACCACGGCGCGACTTCAACTTCGTCGGCCATGGCAACTTTTCTTGTAGTGCAATAAGCTTGTGGGGCCCACTTTCCTGCTAACGGGCCGGCCCAGTTACCAAATGGGCTGGCCAAATAAGCACGTGGGCCCCACTTTTCTGTTACAGGGCTGGCCCAATTAGTGGGTGGGGTCCACCTTAAAGCAAGTGGGCTGGTGATGACCCACAAGTCTAGGGGATCGCAACAGTTTTCGAGGGAAGTAAAACCCAATTTATTGATTCGACACAAGGGGAGCCAAAGAATATTTGTAAGCCTTAACAGCGGAGTTGTCAATTCAGCTGCACCTGGAAACAGACTTGCTCGCAAGAGTTTATCAGTAGCAACAGTTTTATAGCAGTAGCAGTAGTGAAATACAAGCAGCAGTGTAATAAAGACAACAGTAGTGATTATAGTAAACAGCAGGATTAAAATACTGTAGGCATAGGGATGGATGAACGGGCGCTGCATGGATAAGAGAACTCATGTAATAATCAAGGAAAGGCATTTGCAGATAATAATAAAACGGTATCCAAGTACTAAATAACCATAGGCATGTGTTCCATATATAGTCGTACGTGCTCGCAATGAGAAACTTGCACAACATCTATTGTCCTACCAGCCGGTGGCAGCCGGGCCTCCAGGGAAACTACTGGTAATTAAGGTACTCCTTTTAATAGAGCACCGGAGCAAAGCATTAACACTCCGTGAACACATGTGATCCTCATATCACAGCCTTCCCCTCCGGTTGTCCCAATTTCGTCACTTTGGGGCCTCGGGTTCCGGACAGCAATATGTGTATACAACTTGCAGGTAAGATCATAAAACAATGAATATCATCATGAATCAATAACATGTTCAGATCTGAAATCATGGCACTCGGGCCCTAGTGACAAGCATTAAGCATAACAATTTGCAACAATATCATAAAAGTTCCAACAACGGATACTAGGCACTATGCCCTAACAATCTTATGCTATTACATGACCAATCTCATCCAATCCCTACCATCCCCTTCAGCCTACAACGGGGGATTTACTCACACATGGATGGGGAAGCATGGATGGTTGATGGAGAGGCGTCGGTGGTGATGATGGCGATGATCTCCTCTAATTCCCCGTCCCGGTAGGGTGCCAGAACGGAGTTTCTGATCCCGAGATTGAGTTTCGCGACGGCGGCGGAGTTCTGGATGTCTTATGGCCAATTGGTCAAACCCTCGTGCGTTTTTAGGTCAAGGTCTTTAAGTAGTCCAGAGGGGAGCGTCGGGGGCTGGCCGAGGCGACGCCACCATAGGGTGGTGCGGCCCAGGGGCCCACTGCGCCGCCATGTGGTGTGGGCGCCTCGTGGCCCCCCTCCGTCTCGTCTTCTGGCTCCGTAAGTCTTCTGTGAAAATAGGCCCATTGCAATTATTTCTGGGGATTTTCCTGAAAGTTGATTTTCTGTACAAAAATAAGACACCAGGGCAATTCTGCTGAAAACAGCGTTAGTCCGTGTTAGTTGTATCCAAAATGCACAAATTAGAGGCAAAACATTAGCAAAAGTGTTCGGGAAAGTAGATACGTTTTGGACGTATCAACTCCCCCAAGCTTAGCTTATTGCTTGTCCTCAAGCAATTCAGTTAACAACTGAGTGCGATAAAAGAACTTTCACGAACACATTTGTTCATATGATCTAAATATTCTCATGATATGGACGAGTACTTAGGCAATTCATAATAAGATACATGCAAATAAAGTCATGTAATAGTTATGTCAAATCATGAAAAAGATACCAACAAACTAATAATAAGCATCATGAATCATGTCTATCAACAGGATTGCAATGTTCATAAAAAGATATGATAAAGTGGTATCTCGCTTTCCCGTATTTGTATAGCAAAGCATAAATGCCCAGGCACCTCTGAATTTCATGGAAAGACTAGAAGTAAAGATTATCAAAGATAAAAGCATCAAAGTTATACCACAGTTAACCATATTCTGGGGACAAGCATATTATACTAAGAATGATAATTATGCTCTCAAGAGGGTGCTCAAAGAAAGGATGGTGACTCAACATAAAAGTAAAAGATTGACCCTTCGCAGAGGGAAGCAGGGATTAACATGTGCTAGAGCTTTTCATTTTTTTTAAAGCAGAAGTAAAATTGTTTTGAGAGGTGTTTGTTGTTGTCAACGAATGGTAGTGGGCACTCTAACTACCTCGTCAACCAGACTTTGAAGAGCGGCTTCCATGAAGGACGTTATCTCTACAAGCAAGGTAAATCATCCCTCTTCTCTTTTGTTTACACATGTACTTTAGTTTCATTATGGATGACACTCCTCCCAACCATTGCTTACACAAGCCATGGCTAACCGAATCCTCGGGTGCCTTCCAACATTCACATACCATGGAGGAGTGTCTATTTGCAAATTAAGTTTTGCTTACTGATAGATCAGGGCAAAACATGTGAAGAGAATTATTGATGAAAGTTAATTAATTGGGGCTGGGCACCCCGTTGCCAGCTCTTTTTGCAAAATTATTGGATAAGCGGATGTGCCACTAGTCCATTAGAGTCTGCCAGGTGTAAATGACAAGGTTGAAAGATAAAACACCACATACTTCCTCATGAGCTATAAAGCATTGACACAAATTGAGAAGTACTTTGAAGGTTTTAAAGGTAGCACAAGAAAATTTACTTGGAATGGTTTGAAATGCCATGCATAGGTATTTATGGTGGACATTTTGGAATAACTTGGTTTTCCGGGGTTTGGAAGCATGAGCAGCATTCCCGCTCGGTACAAGTGAAGACTAGCAATAGACTGGGCAGCGACAATCAAGAGAGCAATAACTGTCATAATCATGCTTGCGACAAAATAAAATTAACGGAGGCATAAAACTGATACGAGAACTCTGAAGCAAAGTAAATCATCGAGGCTTAATTGACTTTTGTTTTTCAGTCATATGCATGCGTGAGTGATACGTCTCCGACGTATCGATAATTTCTTATGTTCCATGCCACATTATTGATGATATCTACATGTTTTATACACATTATATGTCGTATTTATGCATTTTCCGGCACTAACCTATTAACGAGATGCCGAAGAGCCGATTGCTTGTTTTCTGCTATTTTTGGTTTCAGAAATCCTACAAAGGAAATATTCTCCGAATTGGACGAAATCAACGCCCGGGGTCCTATTTTTGCACGAAGCTTCCGGAAGACCGAGGGGGAAAGGAAGTGGGGCCACGAGGCGCCGCCACGGCGAGGCGGCGCGGCCCGAGTCTAGGCCGCGCGGCCCTGGCGTGTGGGGCCCTCGTGTGGCCCCCCGCGTTGCCCTTCCGCCTACTTAAAGCCTTCGTCGCGAAACCCCCAGTACCGAGAGCCACGATACGGAAAACCTTACTGAGACGCCGCCGCCGCCAATCCCATCTCGGAGGATTCTGGAGATCACCTCCGGCACCCTGCCGGAGAGGGGATTAATCTCCCGGAGGACTCTTCACCGCCATGGTCGCCTCCGGAGTGATGAGTGAGTAGTTCACCCCTGGACTATGGGTCCATAGCAGTAGCTAGATGGTTGTCTTCTCCTCATGTGCTTCATTGTCGGATCTTGTGAGCTGCCTAACATGAACAAGATCATCTATCTGTAATTCTATATGTTGTGTTTGTCGGGATCCGATGGATAGAGAATACTATGTTATGTTGATTATCAATCTATTACCTATGTGTTGTTTATGATGTTGCATGCACTCCGTTATTAGTAGAGGCTCTGGCCAAGTTTTTGCTCTTAACTCCAAGAGGGAGTATTTATGCTCGACAGTGGGTTCATGCCTCCATTAAATCTGGGACAGTGACAGAAAGTTCTAAGGTTGTGGATGTGCTGTTGCCACTAGGGATAAAACATTGATGCTATGTCCGAGGATGTAGTTATTGATTACATTACGCACCATACTTAATGCAATTGTCCGTTGTTTTGCAACTTAATACTCGGAAGGGGTTCGGATGATAACCTCGAAGGTGGACTTTTTAGGCATAGATGCATGCTGGATAGCGGTCTATGTACTTTGTCGTAATGCCCAATTAAATCTCACAATATTCATCATATCATGTATGTGCATTGTTATGCCCTCTATATTTGTCAATTTCCCGACTTTAATTTGTTCACCCAACATGCTATTTATCTTATGGGAGAGACACCTCTAGTGAACTGTGGACCCCGGTCCATTCTTTTACATCGAATACAATCTACTGCAATACTTGTTCTACTGTTTTCTCGCAAACAATCATCATCCACACTATACATCTAATCCTTTGTTACAGCAAGCCGGTGAGATTGACAACCTCACCTGTTTCGTTGGGGCAAAGTACTTTGGTTGTGTTGTGCAGGTTCCACGTTGGCGCCGGAATCCCCGGTGTTGCGCCGCACTACATCCCGTCGCCATCAACCTTCGACGTGCTTCTTGACTCCTACTCGGTTCGATTAAACCTTGGTTTCTTATCGAGGGAAACTTGCTTGCTGTGCGCATCACACCTTCCTCTTGGGGTTCCCAACGGACGTGTCAACTACACGCATCAAGCAAATTTCTGGCGCCGTTGCCGGGGAGATCAAGACACGCTGCAAGGGGAGTCTCCACAATCCAATCTCTTTACTTTGTTTTTGTCTTGCTTTATTTTATTTACTACTTTGTTTGCTGCATTATATCAAAACACAAAAAAATTAGTTACTTGCATTTACTTTATCTAGTTTACTTTATTTACTACTGCTAAAATGGCCACTCCTGAAAATACTAAGTTGTGTGACTTCACAACCACAAATAATAATGATTTCTTATGCACACCTATTGCTCCACCTGCTACTACAGTAGAATTCTTTGAAATTAAACCTCGCTTTACTCGAATCTTGTTATGAGAGAGCAATTTTCCGGTGTTAGTTCCGATGATGCTTGCTTCCCATCTCAATAACTTTGTTGAATTGTGTGAAATGCAAAAGTATAAAGATGTAGATGGTGACATTATAAAATTAAAATTGTTTCCTTTCTCATTAAGAGGAAGAGCTAAAGATTGGTTGCTATCTCTGCCTAAGAATAGTATTGATTCATGGACTAAATGCAAGGATGCTTTTATTGGTAGATATTATCCTGATGCATGTAGTTGACACGTCCGTTGGGAACCCCAAGAGGAAGGTGTGATGCGCACAGCAGCAAGTTTCGCTCAGTAAGAAACCAAGGTTTAATCGAACCAGTAGGAGTCAAGAAGCACGTTGAAGGTTGATGGCGGCGGGATGTAGTGCGGCGCAACACCAGGGATTCCGGCGCCAACGTGGAACCTGCACAAGACAACCAAAGTACTTTGCCCCAACGAAACAGTGAGGTTGTCAATCTCACCGGCTTGTCTGTAACAAAGGATTAGATGTATAGTGTGGATGATGATTGTTTGCAGAGAACAGTAAAGAACAAGTATTGCAGTAGATTGTATTTCAGATGTAAAGAATGGACCGGGGTCCACAGTTCACTAGAGGTGTCTCTCCCATAAGATAAATAGCATGTTGGGTGAACAAATTACAGTCGGGCAATTGACAAATAGAGAGGGCATGTGATATGGGCACGGAGGCCTATGTGGAGCCCCGATTCAGGACTCCACCAGCTTAATTATCTTAGTTTTTGTAATTGTCATATATTGGCAAATTAGGGATTTTTAATAAATCGAGTCAGTCTTGGTTTGGGCCTGTCCAACCAAGTTAGGAGGCCCATAGAGGGGCGCCCCAGCCTAGCAAGGGCTGGCCGGCCACCTCCCCCTCATATAAGGAGGTGGGGCGGCTAGGGTTTAGGGTAGTTCAAGTTTAGTCTAAAGATTAGGGTTTTCCCCATTGCGTGTGTTCACGTGTATCATCCCTCCGGGGGTACGGCGCTGCCGTTTATCTATACTATTATCCGCTGCGAAGGTTCTTGTGTTCATCAAGGATTATCTAGCTCTTGGTTTGAGGCGTATCGATTCATCGATCCGTTGCTTGCTGGATTCGTTCCCTCTTCTCCAGGCTGCGTTCATCGCGTTGTTGGGAGGATTCTCTACCCCAAGTTCTCGCTGTGAAAGATCGGGCATCAACTTAGGTGGATTGGCTTGGATCCACCGTATCATGTGGTATCAGTTTTCTGGGTTGCTCACGGCGAGGTTTTGTTGATCGATCGCATCTAGATCGGTTTGCATCGGAGAAGGTTGGCTCTAGATTGGAGGAGATTGGCTCTCGGTCAAAGGAGGTTGAGTAGGAGGAAGTTTGGAGCTGTTTGAGTGAGGTTTTGCCATTGTTTCGGGCAGTTTCTGCGGCCAGAATCGCGAATTTTCGAGGTAGAAATCGCGAGGAAGAAGAAGATTTCCGTCAGGAGACCGGCACTGCCGGCCTTGACACACCGGCACTGCCGGCCACACCGGCACTGCCGGCCTCGGAACACCGGCACTGCCGGCCTCGCAGATTTTTTGACAGTTTTCTCTGCCGCGGCAGGATTTCTGCCAGTTTCTCTGCCGCGACAGGAATTCTCTGCCGTGAGACTGTTTTTGCTGTTTTCTGCTGATTGTTTGTTTGGCGCACAACTATGGTTTCTTCACGTTTTGGTGGCATGGAAGATAGGAAGGAAGATGTCTATCATGATTACCTTAGTATTTTGACGGGTTCGCACTTCGATGCATCTACTATCAAGTGGAGGTTGGCTAGCTCTGCGACACCGGCGGAATTTCAGTTTTGGGAATCCCACATTGATGGTGGTTTTGAGCGATGCAAGGCGTTTGATAACACATTTGGTGGCCAAACTGAATTTGCTATTGCATACCGGCGTGTTGATGATGTTGTGGCTGGTTGGTACCGTGATGCGCTGACAGTGAAGGGAATCATTGGTCTACGGTCTAGTTGGGATGATTTCAAGCAGTTTCTGCGTCATAGCTTTAAGTTTGCAAGCTTGAGTAAGCCAGTGGTGTGCTCTAACACTACCGTGGAGGAGGATGATTTCACCTTTTCTCTGCCGCGGCAGGATTTCTGCCAGTTTCTTTGCCGCGACAGGAATTTTCTGCCGTGAGTCAGTTTTTGGCTGTTTCCTGCTGCTGTTGCTTGTTCATCGTGGAGGGCAAATTTTGTTTTTCAAGGAAGAAGACATTGGTGATCCAAGAGAGTGCGTACTCGGGTGTTCAGCTTATTTGGATCCATGGCGGACAGGAGTTTGTTCTGTTTGTTTTGGGTGATATGTATGGTGCACTTCAGTTGCATTTGGGAGGATGCTTGTGTCTTCAATCAGGTTGATGGCGTCGAAGACCAACGGGGCGCCAAGTTTCAAGACAAGCTAGTCGAGAGGGAGGATGAGGTGTGGAAGACTGGCGAAGCTTGAGGATGAGGACCGGCGATGTTCCTTATCTGACGTCACCCTTTTTCTAGCAGACCCACACGCGTTGGGGACAACGCTTCTTGAAGAAGGGGAGGATGATGAGGATATCCAGGCCTGGTACTCTAGGACAGCCATTGATATGATATTTGGGTCTAAGGTTGTACCAGTAGTTTATTATAATCTTGTTATTAGGAAATAATGTAGCCAGGTCATGCTGTGGGCCATCTAGGGTTTTAATAGAGTCTATTTGACTTGGGCCTGTCCAAGTCAAATTAGGGTTAGGCCCATGAGTGGGCGCCCCAACCCAATAGGGGTTGGCCAGCCGGCCACCCTTCCCCCTCATATAAGTGGAGGTGGGCAGCTAGGGTTAGGGTAGACCAGCTTTAGATTGAAATCAGAATAATGTAGAACCTCGAGTTCAGTTATCTCCGTTCCTATGGGATCGGCGTGTGACGGCGTCTCGGACGTTCGTCCCATTATCTAATAAAGATATGAGAGTTCTTGAGTTGTCAAGAGTGATCGTGTGTTCTCGGAGGTCCTTGAATCTGTCAAGGGTAGTCGAGCTTCTTGGCGTGTCTATTCTGCTTGAGGTTCGGCGTTCTTCGTCGAGTTGCTCGCCGGATTGGCGTTCCCCATCTTCAGGCTGCGTGTATCGCTCACGTGGTTGGAAGAATTATCAGGTCCTATGGATCATGGAGGTGCACCGTGAAAGATCGGGCCAATTTCCCGTATCAGCATGACAATGCACATACATGATATGATGAATATTGTGAGATTTAATTGGGCATTACGACAAAGTACATAGACCGCTATCCAGCATGCATCTATGCCTAAAAAGTCCACCTTCAGGTTATCATCCGAACCCCTTTCGGTATTAAGTTGCAAAACAACAGACAATTGCATTAAGTATGGTGCGTAATGTAATCAATAACTACATCCTCGGACATAGCATCAATGTTTTATCCCTAGTGGCAACATCACATCCACAACCTTAGAACTTTCGGTCACTGTCCCAGATTTAATGGAGGCATGAACCCACTATCGAGCATAAATACTCCCTCTTGGAGTTAAGAGCAAAAACTTGGCCGAGCCTCTACTAATAACGGAGAGCATGCAAGATCATAAACAACACATAGGTAATAGATTGATAATCAACATAACATAGTATTCTCTATCCATCGGATCCCGACAAACACAACATATAGAATTACACATAGATGATCTTGATCATGTTAGGCAGCTCACAAGATCCGACAATGAAGCACATGAGGAGAAGACAACCATCTAGCTACTGCTATGGACCCATAGTCCAGGGGTGAACTACTCACTCATCACTACGGAGGCGACCATGGCGGTGAAGAGTCCTCCGGGAGATGAATCCCCTCTCCGGCGGGGTGCCGGAGGTGATCTCCGAATCCCCCGAGATGGGATTGGCGGCGGCGGCGTCTCGGTAAGGTTTTCCGTATCGTGGCTCTCGGTACTGGGGGTTTCGCGACGAAGGCTTTAAGTAGGCGGAAGGGCAACGCGGGGGGCCACACGAGGGCCCCACACGCCAGGGCCGCGCGGCCAAGGGCTGGGCCGCGCCACCCTGTTGTGGCGGCGCCTCGTGGCCCCACTTCCTTTCCCCCTCGGTCTTCTGGAAGCTTCGTGCAAAAATAGGACCCTGGGCGTTGATTTCGTCCAATTCCGAGAATATTTCCTTTGTAGGATTTCTGAAACCAAAAACAGCAGAAAACAAGCAATCGGCTCTTCGGCATCTCGTTAATAGGTTAGTGTCGGAAAATGCATAAATACGACATATAATGTGTATAAAACATGTAGATATCATCAATAATGTGGCATGGAACATAAGAAATTATCGATACGTCGGAGATGTATCAGCATCCCCAAGCTTAGTTCCTGCTCGTCCCGAGCAGGTAAACGATAACAAAGATAATTTCGGAGTGACATGCCATCATAACCTTGATCATACTATTGTAAACATATGTAATGAATGCAGCGATCAAAACAATGGTAATGACATGAGTAAACAAATGAATCATAAAGCAAAGACTTTTCATGAATAGTACTTAAAGACAAGCATCAATAAGTCTTGCATAAGAGTTAACTCATAAAGCAATAAATCAAAGTAAAGGTATTGAAGCAACACAAAGGAAGATTAAGTTTCAGCGGTTGCTTCCAACTTATAACATGTATATCCCATGGATAATTGTCAACATAGAGTGATATAACAAGTGCAATATGCAAGTATGTAGGAATCAATGCATAGTTCACACAAGTGTTTGCTTCTTGAGGTGGAGAGAAATAGTTGAACTGACTCAACATAAAAGTAAAAGAAAGGTCCTTCGCAGAGGAAAGCATCGATTGCTATATTTGTGCTAGAGCTTTTATTTTGAAAACAAGAAACAATTTTGTCAACGGTAGTAATAAAGCATATGTATTATGTAAATTATATCTTACAAGTTGCAAGCCTCATGCATAGTATACTAATAGTGCCCGCACCTTGTCCTAATTAGCTTGGACTACCGGGATCATCGCAATACACATGTTTTAACCAAGTGTCACAAAGGGGTACCTCCATGCCGTCTGTACAAAGGTCTAAGGAGAAAGCTCGCATTTTGGATTTCTCGCTTTTGATTATTCTCAACTTAGACATCCATACCGGGACAACATGGACAACGAGATAATGGACTCCTCTTTAATGCATAAGCATGTAGCAACAATTAGTGTTCTCATATGAGATTGAGGATATATGTCCAAAACTGAAACTTCCACCATGATTCATGGCTTTAGTTAGCGGCCCAATGTTCTTCTCTAACAATATGCATGCTCTAACCATTAAAGTGGTAGATCTCCCTTACTTCGGACAAGACGGACATGCATAGCAACTCACATGATATTCAACAAAGAGTAGTTGATGGCGTCCCCAGAAGCATGGTTATCGCACAACAAGCAACTTAATAAGAGATAAAGTGCATAAGTACATATTCAATACCACAATAGTTTTTAAGCTATTTGTCCCATGAGCTATATATTGTAAAGGTAGAGAATATAAATTTTAAAGGTAGCACTCAAGCAATTTACTTTGGAATGGCGGAGAAATACCATGTAGTAGGTAGATATGGTGGACACAAATGGCATAGTGGTTGGCTCAAGGATTTGGATGCATGAGAAGTATTCCCTCTCGATACAAGGTTTAGGCTAGCAAGGTTATTTGAAACAAACACAAGGATGAACCGGTGCAGCAAAACTCACATAAAAGACATATTGTAAACATTATAAGACTCTACACCGTCTTCCTTGTTGTTCAAACTCAATACTAGAAATTATCTAGACTTTAGAGAGACCAAATATGCAAACCAAATTTAGCAAGCTCTAGGTGTTTCTTCATTAATGGGTGCAAAGTATATGATGCAAGAGCTTAAACATGAGCACAACAATTGCCAAGTATCAAATTATTCAAGACATTTTAGAATTACTACATGTAGCATTTCCCGATTCCAACCATATAACAATTTAACGAAGAAGATTCAACCTTTGCCATGAATACTATGAGTAAAGCCTAAGGACATATTTGTCCATATGCAACAGCGGAGCGTGTCTCTCTCCCACACAATGAATGCTAGGATCCATTTTATTCAAACAAAACAAAAACAAAAACAAACCGACGCTCCAAGCAAAGCAGATAAGATGTGACGGAATAAAAATATAGTTTCAGGGGAGGAACCTGATAATGTTGTCGATGAAGAAGGGGATGCCTTGGGCATCCCCAAGCTTAGACGCTTGAGTCTTCTTAAAATATGCAGGGGTGAACCACCGGGCATCCCCAAGCTTAGAGCTTTCACTCTCCTTGATCATATTGCATCATTTCCCTCGCTTGATCCTTGAAAACTTCCTCCACACCAAACTCGAAACAACTCATTAGAGGGTTAGTGCACAATAAAAATTAACATGTTCAGAGGTGACACAATCATTCTTAACACTTCTGGACATTGCATAAAGCTACTGGACATTAATGGAACAAAGAAATTCATCCACCATAGCAAAAGAGGCAATGCGAAATAAAAAAGCAGAATCTGTCAAAATAGAACAGTCCGTAAAGATGGATTTTATTGAGGCACCAGACTTGCTCAAATGAAAATGCCCAAATTGAATGAAAGTTGCTTACATATCTGAGGATCACGCACGTAAATTTTCATATTTTTCTGAGCTACCTACAGAGGGGCAGGTCGAAATCCGTGACAGCAAAGAAATCTGTTACTGCGCAGTAATCCAAATCTAGTATGAACCTTACTATCAAAGACTTTACTTGGCACAACAATGCACAAAACTAAGATAAGGAGAGGTTGCTACAGTAGTAAACAACTTCCAAGACTCAGATATAAAACAAAAATACTGTAGTAAAAACATGGGTTGTCTCCCATAAGCGCTTTTCTTTAACGCCTTTCAGCTAGGCGCATAAAGTGTGTATCAAGTGTTATCGAGAGGTGATGCATCTTCAGCGGGGTTTGGAGTTTTCTCAACCATGCATAGTATATTGGATACATAAGTTTCAGCGGCTCCCTTTTCATTAGTCTTGGGCTTGCTACGCTCATCAAACAAATTTTCAGGAACAAGCCAAGCATAGTTATTTTCTAGCGCTTCATTCATCGCTAGGAGCTTACATGGTATTGGTGCTTTGATCTCCCCACCATCATTAATATTATTAGTGTACCTTACTCTCTCCATGTCCATCTTTTCAAGGATACTAACAAAATTGGTATAAGAACCAAGCATCTTATATTTAATAAAGACCTTTCTAGCCTCTCTTGCTATACCACCAAATTCTCTAAGAAGGGTTTGTAAAACAAAATCTTTCTTTTCCCCTTCTTCCATATCACCGAGTGTAAGAAACATGTGTTGGATTATAGGATTGAGATTAACAAATTTAGTTTCCAACATGCGAACTAAAGCAAGCAGCAGCAATTTCATAAGTAGGAGCAAGTTCTAC
>NC_061508.1:177712720-177738854 GCF_022539505.1 Lolium rigidum
TGATGTAGCCCCGCCTATCGTCCACGCTACACCATGGCCAAGGAGTCCCCCAAGTGGACCAACAACACAAATCCCCGCCATATATTTCAAGGTGAACTCTTTCCTCTCTAGGGTCGACCTCAACACCAACTTGAATGGTATTCTACCTCATGCCTATCATCATGGTGTCTATAGGTGCCGACATCGACAAGGACCAAGAGAGAAGGAACTCCCATGGTGCGAGGAAGAGAGAAGAAGAAGAAGGAAAGAAGAGAAGAAGGAAGAGGAAGAAGAGGCGGGAGGAAGAGGCCCAGCCGGCCCAGAGGCCGGCCAACCGGGCCCCAGGCCGGCCAGGCCGGTCCCAGGGCCGGTCAGACCGGGCCCCAGACCGGATCCACCCCGGCGACAACCGGGCGTCGTACTGACGCCAACCGGAGGGACGTTTGCGAACTTCCCGGTCCGGCGCCGGTTGACCGGCCCCGGCACCGGACCGTCCGGTCCCAGGCCCGGTTGGCGTCCGGTTGACCGGATTTCACGGGTTCGACTCGGCCGGAAGCGCCCGAGTCGGTCCACCGCATACATATTCGACCCAAGTCGCCTTGTACCTCTACATAAGCACCTAGGTCATCCCCTTTACTCCTTAGACAAGATTTAGGCTTAGACATGGATTTGAGCTTTGTCTCCCTAGGGTTTCATCCCCTTTGTATCAAGGCTACCCTTGTTGGATGATTTGATTTGGTGTGTGAGATTCTAGTGCTACCCACTCTCTCTCCCACTCCTAGATTCATCTCCCTCACCAATCTCTCCCCTCGGAATTCTACCGCGCGTCTCTTCCGGGTTGATTCTATTGGCGTGGTCCATCGAGCCACGGGGGTAAGTATCGATTGTATCGGGTTGGTGTGCGTGCGTGAGTTCCTCGTGTTCTTCGTGTTCGTCGTGTTCTTCGCGCTCTCCCTCTCCTTCCCCTTTGGATTTCGGGTCAACCGCAAGATCGGGCCACAAATGGGGTCTTAGACCTCATCATATGGTATCGAGCAGCATTTGGTTTCCGCGGATTTGACCCCCCACCCACCCAATTTCGTCTCTAAAAATTTTCCCCAAAAAAATCCCCAAAAATAGCCCTAAATTTCCTTTTGACAGATCTGCGATTTGGTTGCGTTTTGAGTGGTTTTGGTCCATGGATTCGATGTTATTGTGCTTGATCTACTATTTCCCCCACTTCTAGCCCCCAATTCCATCGTTTTCCTTCGATTTGGATCGATTTGGACGAGTTTTGCTCAAGAACAGAGAGAGAAACGCAAACCGGCCCAGAACCTGGTCAACCGGCTGCAGACCGGGCCGGCCGGCGCTAGAGCGGGTCAGCCGGGCGCCCAACCGGTGCCAACCGGGCCGAACCCGGTCAACCGGGCGGCAGACCGGGCCGGCCGGCGCCGGGGCCGGTCAACCGGCGCCGGACCGGGCGCCACCACTCGCCACCTCCGCCGCCGACCACCACCACTCCTCTCCACCACCGGCAAGCTCCGTCACCCTCCCAAACCACCGGTACACACCACCGCGGCCCCATAACCACCGCCGCAACCGCAAGAGCATCGACACCACCCACCACCGGCTTACCACCGCCACCACCGCCAAGCTACTTTGACCCTTTTCTTCCGCTAACTTGTGTTTTCTTGTTCCGGTTTGAGTGCCTTGTTTGTGAAACTAACCCGCAGCTCCGAAGCAAGCGACGACATCCGAGGCACCCTGAACTTGCAACCGTACTCTGGACACCACCGCCATCATAGCAAGTTGTGTGTTCCGACACCGCCTAACATTTTCATCTAGGTATAACTTGCATTCCCCTTGTAACCCCTCTTCTTTTGCGATCTATCCTATCGAGCATAGCTTATTAAGTGTTGCGAGACATTGCACGTGGCCCCGATTGTGAGGTGTGTGTGTAGTGTGGAGTCAAGATTCTAAGCAAAACTCGTGTGGAAAAATAGCAAAAGCGAGCTAACGCTAACATAGTGCGAGAAAAAGCCGCAAAAACACAAAAAGAACAAAAGAGTGCAAGTGCCACCATACATACAAATACAAAAGAGTGTCAAGTGCCACCAAATACAAAAGAGAAAAAGCTTTTAAGGAAAAGAGAGAAAAGAGAAGAGAGGCCGCGTGTGAATCTTGTTGTCTCTTCGTTTGCAACCAAAGCTTTGCCTCTCCTTGTGTTAGTGTGACACCGATCACCCTTGCTTTCGGGCTTCTTACACTTTTCCGCTCATTCCTTGGTCGCACTAACCCCGTTCATCTCCTGTGTGCGTTCCACATCTTTTCCGTGTTTATAGTGATCATCGCTTTGACATTTGATTTTTGGATTTTACCCACTCTTGACAATACACTTGATTTCGGATTTCGTCTTTTGGCTTTCCACCATACTCACCTAACACCATATTTGCTAGCTTTTGCGTGTGCTTTTGTGTGAGTGCCCGATACATTTGTTCTAACTCTCGGTTTGTTGGATCACCCCAATCTTGTCATACCACGGTAAGGTTGCGAGGTAGTGTTCTTCCACTAACATACACCATATAGATACCATCGTGCTAACATGTATAGCGACGAAGAAGATACGGAGGAGTACACGGAGCACTTCGAGGAGGACTCCTCTTCAAGCACCGCGGATGTGGAGGAACATGTGGAGCTCTACTCCGACTATGGCTCCGAAAGCATCACCGACATCTCCGACATCGAGGAGCTTGACAACGACCATGGCTCCCCAAGCATCATCGACATGGACGACATGGTGGAGCAACGCCACGCCTACGACATCGACACCATGGCGGAGCCTCACCTAGTCACCTACTTGGCAAATGGAGCTACATATGAAGATAGAGGACCTCCACGATGGCACCATCATAGGGATCATCAAGAGCGTCCCCATCATGAGCGTCATCGACACACTTCTCCGAGCTCCACAAGGCGCCACCATGAGAGTGCTTATGCACAAGATCGTCGACTTCAAGCACATCATGTGGAGCATCAAGAGCGTCCCCAACATGATCGTCATCGACACTCTTCTCCAAGCTCCACAAGGCGCCACAAGCAACATGCCAAGCCACATGAGCTATCCTCTAGGCATGTCAAGGATCGTCATCGACATACACCTTCTCATGATCGTCGTCGACCACCACCGTCGCATGGCTCCCATCGACATATGTCACCCCGTGATCATCGCCGACACAAGCCACCCCATGAGCGCCATCGGCCAACATCTTCCACGGTTCTTCGACGACACCACTCAAGCCATGGTGATGATGCACGAAGACGAGATCCTCGACATGAAGACGACAAACACCATCATTTGGTGTCTACCACTCCGAGGATGGCAAGTGCACATCGCACATACCTTCTGCCTACGGCGACTTCCACCTCTTGTGCCACCACCACAATGGCCTCTAGCTCGACATATGCCTATGGACTCCGATGCTACAAGTGCAAGCAACAAGGCCACCCTCCACGGGAATGTCCCAATCTCCTATGTGAGGTATGCAAGGCCAAGGGTCACATGGCATGGCAATGCACATCGACGAGCACCGACATGCTCCACTTCGACGAGCTACAAGCCCAAGCCACCAAGAAGCCTACGGCGCCCACACTTCAAGATGAAGACCTCCAAGGCCAACGCAAGGATGATGTGGATCCGAGCCTAGCTCTCCACGACACTACGGCGCCACCGATGGAGGACGACTTGGGAGGCGATGGAGTTGAGATGGTTGAGCATGGGAACTTCCCTTCAGCCAAGGAGGCGCATGGAGATGAGAAAGTCGAGCCTACTCCTATATGCTTGATTGATGAGTTGGTACCAATCCCATGTGAGCATGAGAGCCACCTAGCCCACTTGAGTGAGAGTGATAGTGAGTTGAGTGACTCCCACCCCATATGTGAGTTTGAGTGCTTCCATTTGGAGGACATGAGTGATACACTAAGTGTGTCTTCTTATGTTGCACTAGGTTCCACGGAGGACGAGTTCCCGATCATGGAGACGATGTACATGGTGCATGAAGATGATGATATCTCACCATGCTTGCTTCAAGACGGACATGTCGACCACATGGACTCTCCTACCTCCACAACACCTACCTCAAACGAGTCGGCCTACAAAGGTAACAACATAGGTGTTGATGATGCCATGATCCCACTAGTGGACATGATGACTTATGAGTGCATGCATGATCTTGATGATACATTTGCTACGTCACATGCTACTTTCACTTTCCCATGTGATGCTTTGCTTGATAACATTGTTGATCATGTGGAATTGATTGATTGTGATACCATGACCATGCCATGCTATGAGATTTTCACTTTTTCCCCGCTTGCTTGCAATGATAATGATTATGATAATACTTGTGTTGTGCCACCCTTGATGAACACTTGCTCTTTACATAGGGTTGTCGACAACAATGATAACATGTTGAACATGCTTTGCCCAAAATGTTTGCACCATTCCATGATCCTTGCATCCAAGATTGTGAACAATTGCTCTTTCTTATGCTTGGTATGCAAGAATGCTTATTTCATTGTCCACGAGATGGCCCACATAGCCTTCTCACTTTTTGATGATCATGAGTTACCACATGCCATGAATACACCTTCTCGCCATATGCACCATCGCCATGCATTTCATACTATCTTGCTTGACACTAATGGTGATGTGCACAAGTCATGGAACATCATGATGGATGATGTGTTCCTTTACCATGCACACACGCTTTTTGTTCTCTCTATTGTGTGTATAGGTAACCGAACGACAATATCCACCGCCACGGAGCATGAGTTGACGAAACGTGCAATTGAGAGCTACCCCAACAAGGTCGAACTACATCACCAAACCCGTGAGATTCACACCAACGGGTATGTTCCCAAACGCTTTCGCCCTCGTGTGTTTCCGACTTGTCTTGTCGAGCTTTCGGTTTGGTCCAATGCCTCGTCACCTCTTTTGCCTCTTATGCAACATATCTTGACACATCTTGTTGGCACAATGGTTGTTGTATGCCTTGATGTTATCATCATACACTCCGAGAATCTCAAGGACCATGTCATACATGTGAGAGACACCTTATACATCTTGTGCCACATGCCACACAAAAAGTTGTTTTTCTTTGGATTTCTCATTTCATCTATGGCAATTGAAAGTGATTCTTTGACACTTGAGGATATTCATACTCGGCTCACGCCAACCATACTTTCCCAAGCTAGAAGTTTCCATCTCTTTGCCATTGCACATAACAATTTTGCCCAAAATTTTGCCGCCGATACTTGCCTTTTGATTGTTCCATTTGTGTGGGACAATGCTTCACAACACATTTTTGACACTTTACAAAGGAAACTTTTACATGCACAAATTTTTGCCCTACCACATTTTAGATACATTGACACTCTTTTGGTTCCCATTTTTGCCAAATGCCTCTTGGAGAAACGACTTGATGCTTCGTATTTGATTGAGAGCCTCTTGTTCGCCGATCACAAAATTGGCATCCACAAGCTTTCCGTTCGCAAGTTGTTTTTCCCCAAGTTCTTCTTCGACCGCTTCATCGACAAACAAACTCCCAAGTACTTGGTGAGCAAGACGTCCACCATCTCGGACCTCTCGCCACAACATGGATATGAGGAGGAACAAGAGTCGAGGACGACTCTTCCCCAAGGGGGGGGAGATGATGTAGCCCCGCCTATCGTCCACGCTACACCATGGCCAAGGAGTCCCCCAAGTGGACCAACAACACAAATCCCCGCCATATATTTCAAGGTGAACTCTTTCCTCTCTAGGGTCGACCTCAACACCAACTTGAATGGTATGCTACCTCATGCCTATCATCATGGTGTCTATAGGTGCCGACATCGACAAGGACCAAGAGAGAAGGAACTCCCATGGTGCGAGGAAGAGAGAAGAAGAAGAAGGAAAGAAGAGAAGAAGGAAGAGGAAGAAGAGGCGGGGGGAAGAGGCCCAGCCGGCCCAGAGGCCGGCCAACCGGGCCCCAGACAGGATCCACCCCGGCGACAACCGGGCGTCGTACCAACGCCAACCAGAGGGACGTTTGCGAACTTTCCGGTCTGGCGCCCGGTTGACCGGCCCTGGCACCGGACCGTCCGGTCCGAGGCCCGGTTGGCGTCCGGTTGATCGGATTTCACGGGTTCGACTCGACCGGAAACTGCCCGAGTCGGTCCACCGCATACATATTCGACCCAAGTCGCCTTGTACCTCTATATAAGCACCTAGGTCATCCCCTTTACTCCTTAGACAAGATTTAGGCTTAGACATGGATTTGAGCTTTGTTTCCCTACGGTTTCATCCCCTTTGTATCAATGCTACCCTTGTTGGATGATTGGATTTGGTGTGTGAGATTCTAGTGCTACCCACTCTCTCTCCCACTCCTAGATTCATCTCCCCCACCAATCTCTCCGCTCGGAATTCTACCGCGCGTCTCTTCCGGGTTGATTCTATTGGCATGGTCCATCGAGCCACGGGGGTAAGTATTGATTGTATCGGGTTGGTGTGCGTGCGTGAGTTCCTCGTGTTCTTCGTGTTCGTCGTGTTCTTCGCGCTCTCCCTCTCCTTCCCCTTTGGATTTCGGGTCAACCGCAAGATCGGGCCACAAACGGGGTCTTAGACCTCATCAGATAGCATCTTCACGAATGGATGACCAGCAGCGCCGACCATGACCGTGAATGTCGTTGCTAAACGATGCACCGCCGCCTCAACTCCTTCACCGACATTGACACCGAAGGCGTAGGAACATGCGTCAGCATTGATGGCCAGGGCTTCTTATACTGGCCTTGCGTTCATCTCGGTCCCCCACTCCCTCCGCCTACCCATCCCGTATTGTTGCATTATATCAATTGGGTAATTACAAGAAATTTTACAAATCATGGGTCAATGAAATCCATGGTGAGAATTAAAGATTCCCTCAAAATATTGAGTGCAAACCGAAGCAACAAATGTTTACTTTTCAATTAGACTTGCTATAAGGAGAGAAGGCATCGCTCGTGCAAACTGATACTGAAGGAGATAATGAGAAAGGGCAAACTGATCCTGAAGTAATACGGGTCGATCCATTTTACGGCAAGTATTTTAGGCGGCAACTGCTACACGACACCATGTTATACAAAAATAAAATGAAGCCGGACGTTTTTGCTAGTCCTATGGAAATAATACTACTCGAGGAACGATGGCACAGTTAGGCACCTGTTCAGCAAAGACTCACTCAACAATGTTCTTTAATTATGTTCCAATCCTCCACCCATTATCCAGCAATCAAACACCTCAGGTGATGTCACATCGACATATCCTATGAAACAAAGAAATCTATGCACCTGCTGCACCTATTGGTTGTGGATCTTTTGATGGAAAATAAGAGCATCTCCACTCGTTTGGCCTCCCCACGATAAAATCCGGGGTTAATTTCGTCCGGATTGGACGAAAAAATGGCGTGGGGAGGGCCAGTTTCTCAGCCGCGATCTCAAGCGAAGACGGCGTTTTAATTTTGAAAAACGAAAACTTGACGAAATACGGCTAAAAACGATTGAATTTAGACTAACTTTAATGATATTTACTATATAGAGGGCGAAGTTCAGATATAGAGGCCGAATTCGAAATATTCGAATTCGGCCAGGGGAATACAACTTTAAATATTAAAACACGGCGCTCTACATGCCGAAATAGCGGTAGACACCGTGTAGTCCTTGTCGCCGTCGCTGCCATCATCGTCGGAGCCGTCGTCGTCATGCGGCGGCGCCGCCACCGCCTGGCTGCTGCCTTGGTCGAGGTCTCCCCACCGGCCACTGTTGCGAGGCGGGGACGGCGAGGGCTTGTACCACTCGTCGTCGGACTCCTCGAGGTCGATGACGGGGACGGGGACACCGGATGGAGGAGTCGCAGGCCGGCGGTAGCGAGCGGCCTGCTCGAGGAGCCGAGCCTGCCGCTCCGCCTCCTCCTTCTCCCACTGCTCCCTCGACCGGGCGCGAGGCCCGGTCGAGGGCATGGCGTTCTCGGCGGGGACGAGGTCCTGGAGGGACCTCGCCATGAAGGCCTCGAGGATTGCGGCTTCCTCGGCGTCGTGGACCTCCTCCTTCACCGGCTTCCGCTTCCGCTCATCGGAGGTGCCTGGTTCGCGCTTGGGGCGAACCAGGCAAGGTGGCCGCGTGGCGTCGACGACTCGCGGATGACGATCCCGCCGCCGCTGCGATCACGGTTGCGGGACGGGGAAAGAGGCTCCCGTTTCACCGGCGCCAAGGTTGGCGCCGACCTGGAGCTCGGCGTCGACCTCGACGCCCATCCGGACGACGAGGAGCTGGCAGCCATGCGCCGTGGCTGCCAGCTGCCCCGGCGGCGGCTGGCCGATGCCCTCGACGGCGGCGGCATTGTCGAAGCAGGCGCGTTGACGCCCTCGATGTGCTCGATGACGGCGTCGAGCGTCCGGCCCGGCACGCTCCACCAATGCTTGCGTCCGGCGGTGTTGTTGCGCGAAGACGGCGGTGGCGGGCCGTCGTAGGAGGCGAGCTCCCGCTCCCACCGCCGCAGGAAGTAGGAGTTCCACGCCGTGTAGTTGTCGGGGTGGTAGCGTGGCTCGGCGCGCTCCTGGTCCGACAAGGTCAGACGGCCCTCCTCGATGGCGACGTTGAGGGCGTGTCCCTGGGCGGCGGCGGGATTGGCACGCCGCCCGCACTTAGCCTCCACCCGCCGCCGGGAGGCCTTGTATCCGGCGGGCAGGGGTACCCCCCTGGTGGAGGAGGTGGCCCTCCCACCCGTGGAGCGACCAGCGGGGGAAGCCGTTGTTGGCCGCGCCGTCCTGCTCGTTGAACGCCATGGATCTCGGCGAGGGAGTAGTGGCAGATAGGGTTCGTCTCTGGCTAGGGTTTCGTCGGTGCTACGCGTCGCGGCGACTTATATAGGCGGGGCTAGACTCGGCGATTAAATGCCGCATGGATGCTACGCGTCCACGGCAAGATGACCGGCAGCAGCCTTTACTGCGCGAGGAAGACGATGCGTGTGCCGCTGACTGGCCAGGTCCATCTCTGGGGCGAAGCCGAAGCGAAAGCCAAGCTTGCCCTCTCAGATTTGAGGATTTCTGATGGAAAAGGTCTGGATTGTATTGTACTAGATGGGTAGCGCGCTTCGCCGCGCCGGCTACCACTCGTTCGTGCATGCCTCTTTTTTTGCTTTAGTAGAAAGCTACGGTACTGACATTTTAATTTTCCTTAATATACAGTTTTTGCGGGCCCTTAATAAAGGGGGAACCATCATTGTAATTAATAGAAAGTGTTGCCTAATGTTGCAAAGTGGATAGCAACAATATGTAGAAGACAACAACGATAAATAGGAACGTAGCACCAGCTTGTGAGAGCGTTGTGCATGACCTTCAGTTGTTCGTGCTCCAGCTTTATCTGCAAATAGTAGACATATTTGTTTAGGTTTCAAGTTTATTGGGTTGAAGATCGGAATAAGGAAGATGAGGTTACCTCAAACGCTACCTCGGTGGTGGGTAATGGCGGCGCGTCCTCATCGCGGCCTTCGTTGCTGATCGGCACCAAATGAGACCGAGTGATCTAGCTCCGTGCTGACAATCTGACATAGAGAAAGTTCGCCGCATGTTCATGCTTCAACTGCAGGTTTTGGGAGATTGTTCACTCAGGTTTCATTTCTTGGATCGAAGATAGGGAGAAAATCCAAGTTCATCTACAGACCTCAATCGCTACATCGGTGGTGTGGAACGGCCGCGGTGGCAAATGGGACACATCATTGTCATCACGGCCTCGGTGATTGCTCGCCAGTAGGTGGCACTACTCCATGCACCCTTGATCACCGCCTCCTCCTAGCGGGGTCACCTCCTCTTCAGCAGCTAGATCAGTCCCTCCTCAAGGCTCTTGGCTTATGGTCGTGGCTCCAGGTCTCTAGGGTATTGAAGGACCTGGCATCCGTTGCCGTGAGAAGTGGAATGGCCCGGCTGGAACAAATACCAGGTGATGTTGTCGTTGGCCTCGTCGTGCTGCGGCTGCTAGACCTCACCACCTGCTTGTTGTAATCGAACCCAATAAACCATTGGATTGCTTATCTCCAAATAGTGGATATAAGTATATACCATGAACACGCATAAAACCGCAGAGACCAATCTAGAGCATGACCGCCAGAGAAGGATATGTCCACGATATGATGATGTATAGCTTCTACAGCAAATGATGAGATTCTTAAACTATACTCAAACTACGGGAAGATACGATAAACTCAATTTCTCAAGCCAATAGAAATGGACATTTTAAAATTCTTGAGCAAGTGTCAATGGGTATAAAAAGAATGCAGAGGGTTCAGAACAGGTGCAAAGAAAAACAGTTCCGAAATCAGACTAACGGGGATATATTTTTAATAGAAAGGCAGGAGATATATTGCTAGCCATAAATATTTAGGCGCAGAATACTATAATTATTTTATATAATATATAATATTTGGATGTGGAAAAAACATCTCAATGGAAGAAAAATTACACTAAGAAGCCTCCCTTTAGAAACAAAGGGGAGGCTGAATGGTGCCGAGACTGATAAAGCCTCCATTGGACTCAGACTAATTTCATTAATACCTCCATTGTCTGCACATTGCCTCATGAAACAATGCTAATTCAGCTTAGTTACAGAAACAATGCCAACTCAACTTACTAAATAGCTTAGCTAATTGTGTCCTTGAAGAACACCACATGGACACACTCCATACAATTACTTCAAGCAATCTATGTAACGTAGGTGTGCATAAATAATAGAACAATAACAGGACTCCATTTATACTAAACGTCGCCTAGTCAGTCAATCATATTTCTAATCTATAAGTCATGTAATCTGATGTATAACAAAGAAACTTTTGCCTAATTAGATGGTAGAGGAAATATAGCAGGAGTTTATTGGTAGGCCATCTTACGGGAGATGCAAAGTTCAGCCTGATGCAAGATATAAGCTGCTAGCTACCAGAATCTTAGCGTTGGCTTCCCTGATGCAAAATTAATTATCAGCGGCAACAAATCTCACCTGGATACGTTGCACGCTAATTCGTGAAGAACAAAGAAAGATTAGATTACTGCACCATCCCCATCCCAGCAGCACCGGAAACCTCGCAGCCCAGACGGCAGCGGCGTCACGGCGGTCCCGTCAGACATGAGTGGGGACAGCATCAGTATAGTACCAGCTGCGATACGTCCGGGAGCAGCACGCCCCACCTCCCACCCTTCACCCCTTCCGAAACCCTCGGGGCCCCACACCGCTCCACGTCGGCCCAACACATAGAGAGCATCTCGGCGAGCTCCCCCAGCGCGAGCTTGCCCACAAACTTCCCGTCACTGCCGTCCTCATCGCGCTCGAAACGTAGGCCACATGTCGCCGGCCGCAGCGTACACGCAGAGAAGTTGCGCCGGCGGCAGCAAGGCCCAGGCGTGCGGAGCAAGCGTTGAACTCCTGAGGAAGTCCAGGAAGTTCGCACCTCCGCAAAGATGGCGTTGCCGGTTATGGACCGAGGGCGTCGAGGAGGTCGTGGAAGTGCGTTGGCGGCGGGAGTTGGGCTGGAAGGCGGAGCGGAAGGAGAGAGTCTTGGCGACCAGGTCAGCGCTCGGCGGGGCGTCACCTGCACAATCTTTAGAATAATTCCGTCTAAATCAATGCCAACCTTTTTTTACTCCATGGCCACACCTCAACAAGTAGCAGGTATACAAAAGAAACATGTGTATGTTGGTCCATAACTCCATATCATTGTCTACCCAACCTCTTCTTAGTCAAAAGAAGAAAAAATATACAAGTTGTACCACTTTATTCTAGAAAAAGAACGCCATCAATCTTGGAGCAAACAATCTTGTTCGCATATATAGTGTGTTATTAAATAACAATCTGCAAAAAACACATCCTACAATCCACTTATTAACACCACTTTGTGCGGTATGAACTTATACAGATAAGCCAAAGTGGCAGGCTCCCTTTTTGTAAACTGAAATCGTTGCCCTCTTTCAGCAATCCATTTAACAGTATACTACACTTGGATGATTCTACCAAAAATAGTGTTTTTCCATCAGCATCAAAGAAACATTGGAACAGAGAATGAACTCCAATCTTGTAACAAAAAGAAAACACCTATTTCGAGAAGACTATATTTGAATTAGCAAGATTAACACATATATTAACATGACAAATCAAAAGAGTGGTATAATATCCATAATGGTGACCATTATGCTTTTGAATGACCTTAGGTTGCAATAGTATAAAGGGAAAGTGTATGGTACCATAGCATTTCTGGTCAAAACTTATCTTGTATCTATCATCTATAGGCTGGATGATGCGAAATGCAGCTCAAACCTATGACTGGCTGGCCAGAACTATTCTCTAACAGACATACTTTCAAAATACTGAAGATAGTACACCTGACCGTCCACTAAACATGCTCAAATTTATTAACTTGAGCTTCTGGTACAAAAACATGAATTCCATCTCCCTGTAAACAAATTATGAATGGATGAAAATAGCTACAGAACTCAAAACACAAAATATGAGAAAACGGCATACAGAAATGTATACAGACTCAAGCTATGAAGTATACAATTACTACATGTACAAACAAAATTATGGAGTTCTGCTTGGGTGGGTAACAACAGACATATCATAGCTTTCTGCACCAACAAAACCTCCCAATTAATTAGAGCAGATCACACATCTATCTGGTAAATTCTCAAAACTCAGGTCAAAGACACTAAAAATCTCACACATGGCACCTAAATATTAAAGGTCACAGGAAAATATGGGAATATAACCTTCTCGTTTGCTGTTTCTTCTCAAACTAACACCAGTGAAGCTTTCACTTGTCCATTCGTGAAGCACGCAATATTTATGTAAATCGGTGACTAAAGAGAGTAATAAGAGGGCCAAGGTAGTAACATAAGAATTAATAGAGAACATTGTATTGAGATAGTTTGGGTATTAATTGAGAACTAAGAAACATGCAAATATATTGTATTTATTCACACAAACATATATGATGGACATCTGTAGAAGATACCGTGTTCTTAATCGATGATGCCAAAAAGGCCTCACACAACACAAGAGTATATTGGTGTCACTCTTAAGACAAAGCCTAGTCGTGTCCCAAGGTGCAGTTTTGACATCCTGATTGGTAAACACCATAATCAATCTAGAGAACACATTATCTATTATGTTTTGACCTCTGTAAATGGAGTGTTCCTATTTCAGCCAGATATTAATCTGACCAAAATAGAACGCACACAGAATAGATCAGTCAACGTGTTTAACACTACCTGCTACATGAGAAGGGTTCAAAAAATTAACCAACCATATGCCCTTGATGCACAAACCGAGCTAACTCTAGCTGAACAGAGCTGCACTTGGTCATTCTTGGCTAGTTCTCCATTTTTAGATAGATATGCTTGCAGCTCTACAGGTTTGTACACCATGGGGTTCCATCTCAGGTTAGAGCCTAGGAAACTAAAAAGTGAATGCTGCACAAAGCAACGGATTGTATCGGCACCACATTCAATTCGACTGACACTTGTTCATTCACCCCTCACACTATTCTTCGTCCAATATATAGGTTATGCAAAGGTTCCATCAAGATATGTCAACTTGGTCTGAAATTTTAAAATGCATATGTTTCCACTTAAGATACAGATATCAAGAGTGTGTACGATCACAAGTCATATAATGCCTAATTACCAAAGCATAGCACTCACACATTTCCTTTCTTAAAATCAACACTTTATCTTCTGAAAAAAGCATTTTTATCATAGTAAAATCTATGAGAGTTCCAGGACAAAGTATCAAAAGGAAATTAGAAATTTCTTGGAAAAAAGCCCTTTCAAAAGATTTTTCCTTAAATTTAAGAGATTTCTAGATTAGAGAAAACATTGCGTTCATAAATATTGCAACACTGAGATTAAGCACAAATCATTACTAAGCAGCTATGTATACTGGATGAATTATATCACACATCAGCATCAACTTACCTCCAGGAAATGTCTGATAGATTCATCCGCTTCTCCACATACAGATGTGTGGAAGTTCCACCAAGTGAGCTCAACCATGGTATCTCTATAGAGTATGGTATGAATCCTATTACAAAAGGGAAAATGTCATCGAAATCCGAATTTGTGCTAAATATATCAATTAAGTATACACACAATTATAAGAGATAGAACTTACATTCAGGAACACATTTACGTCAATATTTGTGATATCTCCGTTCTGCAGTAGAAAGACCATATTTCAACCAACAGTAAATAAGCATGAGACCAAAATAAAGATAGGAAGAGGCAAGTTTCATTCTAACAGAACCTGCAGTTGTGTTGAATCGGGTAGCCCGTCGCAGACACACTCATTTACTGATGTGCTGATACTTTTAGGAAATCCACCATAGTCAAGAGGAGAAGCAGAAGCACCCGCCTCAACTATCATATGATGCACCACACTGTCGATTTCATTCGTAGTAACTGATGGCTGAGATAACACTGAAACAATTCACACTATATTATGAATTGTAGAATGCAAAGTCTTAAAATGATTGATATAGACAAAAAGAAAAAGGATTCTAGTAATCTATAAAAGAATAGTGTTTACCTTGACCAATGTTCGCGCAAAGTTCAGTACATGGGCGGTAAGTTCGCAAGCAGCTCTCATCCCAGTGAGGCCTTCCACCTAAAAACTCACAAGTAATCAGCTGCGGTGATCAATTTCATCTCCTAATTCCCCAAGGTACATACCAAAAATAACACATGAATCATATTCTACCACACAAGTAATTTGTAATGTCAAATTAACCTGCAGAGGCACAGTCTAGGGCTCATTGTCAGGAGCCCACAAAAGTAATTTATAATTTTTAATATCAAATTAAACTGAGATACTCATTGGACAGGCTAACCAAAACAACCATGGCCACATGAGGGTCCAGGACGGCAAACTTGACATATTCGTTATCCCGACTACATTAAAGATCAAACTCAAACCTACAATATTTTTCAGCATAACCGAAATAAAGAAAAACACAAGACTGAACTTGCAGAATGAACTGTATAAGCAGATCTTAAGAATTATTAAAGAAACTCTAGCATGCAGATCTGGTTCAGAAACTATAGTTCAGGAGTGCTTACAAACTCCAGACGATCTGCCTCTTGTACAATTGCAACCTCAAGAATGGGCTAAGCCTGAAGCTTCTTTGAAGCCTCATTTTTTAATCCTGTAGTTAAGATTGCAAGTGCAAGATTATCACAACCTTGTGCAAAGATATTTCAAAAATGCCTGGACAAGCTAAGCACTACTAATGGTTATTCAGATCAAGTAACAGATAACCCCAAAAGTTTTGAAGTGGTACAATGGGGATTTTTCTTTTCTATTGCATAAAAATGGACGACTGAACTCGCAAGATATAATAAGGGCTCATGGAAAAAGAAAAAGTTGCATGAGAAATAAGCCACATGCAGAAGCTTGTGCTTGTAGTTGAACAACTGTAAAAAGGGAATTTCAATATGAAGAAAGATTGTGCTCCAAGTGAGGTCTAGCAACAAGCAAACATGGGACCAATTACACGAAGTTGCTTCTTGTTCAAGTTTACATAACAATTCATCTAAAGATGCACAAAGTCAGATAACTCACCCGTCATCTAATAATCCCTGTTATTTCCCCCCTTTCTGTCCCTCTTCCATCCCACCTCTTCAAGAAACCTCTCGACCATACTCATATCCTCTGCATTATCTCTGTCCCTTTACTCCCATCGGATCCACTTGCCAGCACATAGCACTCCTCAACACCACCACCGTCGGGGGTTTGGCTAACTCTAGCTCAATTTGCTCTAACTTTCCAGATGGAAAGAGCGAATTTAGTAATGTGGAAAATAAGAAGTTCCGTTACTTTGTGCACTACGTGATCTCCTGCACGAACAGAGGTAACCAAAAAATGGGCGCTCCCCATCACATGTTCACATCAAAAGTAACCAACTCTACCGAATCAGTTAAGAAACCAAAAAATGATGCAGTAAGGGGTACTGGCAACTTACCCATGTCACGCAGGGGAGCGATCAGGTCCATCTGGAGCAATCAAACCCCAATGACGTAAACAAAAGAAGATCGAGAAAAAAAAATTAATCAGTGGAATAACAGGGCCAGAGGAAGAAAGAAGAGGGCAGAGGACGGTTATGGGGAGGAGGCGGCCAGGGGGAGGAGAGGCTCTGCTTGGCTGCCAGGCAGAGCGCAAGGCAGCAGCCGTGGAGGCCATGCTCAGCAGCATAGTGGGAGGCGCTGCGCCCGCTCATCTCCCTCTCTACCAGCTCCTCACCGCGCCGGTGGATTCGCCGGAGCAGTCCCCATTTTCTGTGCTAGGTGCGCAGGAGCAGGAGGTGGACGGGAATCTGGCTCCAATGGCATCAGCGTCGGCTGCGCGTGGCGGCGGCGTTGGGTGCCCCGCGGGCGACGGTTGCCGGTGGCAGCTGTGCTGGATGACGCAAGAGGCTGCGGGTGGCGGCGGCATGAGCCAAGGCGACGGCGACGGAGGCGTTGAATCGAGATGGGAGGAGATGGGTTGAGGACGGGGTCCAAGGGGATTAGGGAGTGAAACCGCCCGACCAGTTCTTTTGACCGATTAGGCTCATGTCCTTGAACCAGAACGCGAAAACCACGCCGAGATTCTCAGCCGGAGGAGGCAGGCGGAATCAGCGCCATGTAGTTTTGGGCAGCTTCTGGGACAGGCCGCGCATCGCCTGCTCCTGGGGCTCCGGTCACGGCCGCCAGGCGCGCATCCCCATTGCGCCGCTCACCTCCACCTGTCTTGGTCGATGGCGGCGGCGCACGGTAGTGTGACGAACCCTAGCTTTTTCTTTGAGCTGTGATAAATCCTAGCTGAGAGAGAGGAGACGGGTTTGGACTGGAACTGAGAAAACGCGGGGCTGGCCCACACGGGACGCACGCACCGTCCAATCGCTGAGAGCCCAGGGAATGCAACGGCTTTAACTTGTTTAGTTAATTCGGATTGGATCTCGTTGAATCTCAGCTAGCTAGGGGTATTGGTGATTTCTCATGGGAGCTCGTCAGATTAGCCGAGTAAATGATTTCAAAATATGGAGCTAACAAGGATTGTTGTTTGACTAAACATTCTCCCCTTCCACCTTTCTTGTTTGATCCTTGTTTAGGCGTCTCTTCTTGTTTAGGCATCTGATAGCTCATGAATGAATCCTGTCGTGGGGAGCCGCTGCTACACGAGAGGGCAAGGGAGAGATGATGGAATTGAACATTACATTTAATGTAATTCCATAACGTTACAAGGTTGACTTTGTAAAATCTACCAACAGTTCTTATTATGGTAAGATCTGATACCTTTAGAGCATCCCCACTTGTCTCCCGAAGAGGCTCCCGAGCGCCGTTTTCTCATCCGCGGCGAAGCTCGGCCTAGTCGCGCCCCCGATTCCTCGTTTTCCTCGGATTTGGGTCTTCATTCATCCGGCGAGCCCACGCCATCCCCCGTCCCCCGAGGCGCGCTCTGGGACTCCGGATGAAGCGAAAGCGCACGAAAAGCCGAGATCTGCTGCAACAGATCTGCTGCAGAAGTACAAAAACAGAACAGTAGTTATGGTAGAGAGACGATTGGATTTGTGCATGTGTGGAGACACGGGCAGGTATCATTTAGGACAATTCGATCGATTACGAGGTTCATCCTGTAAATATGCCAGCATCCTATCCTTTTGCTAGATTATGTCCCTTCATTTTCTATCCAAAGATCCATAATAGATGGGTTCAGCTGGTGCATGAATTGGGGCGTTTCACTGGATACGTTCTCATGTCACATCATACCTACACATGGTCAAACCATAATCGTCTAGTGATTTCACTAGAACCTGCGACCACAGATAACAAAATTCCTCAGCAAACCTATGGATGCAGAAATGCAGGTACAATACCTGCCTGTGAGGCTGTTGACCACTGAATATGTCTGGGAGGGAAACGATCTTTAATGTAAAATTGTAGCATACAATGTAGAGCTAAAAAGACTTTTTGCTCAGTCCTCCTTTTCTCCAACATTGAACTTCGCAATGAAGAAACCCATAGTATCCAGCGATGATGACGGATCAAACCTCTGGACAAGTTGTGCTTCATGCTCCGTCAACCACTCCCTGTAAGGGCATATGTTTTAGAGTTGTCAGGCAACTTTTACACACACTTGCGACATATAAGTGCCATGAGTAAAAGGTAGCTACATGACTATATTACACATAGTAAGAAAAAATATATACTTATTAAGCCAACTGCGGACTACTAATCTTAACGCCTGACAACATAACAACTAATAAAACAAATTGTTGATATTATCGACCATAAGATCTTTTAAGAAAATCCAGGATTATAAAAGGACACCAGCCACTTTATGTTTTCCAATAGTCTTATACACAAGGACAGCTTAAGAAACTAATGTAGATTGCTGATGCTACATGAGACGCTTCATCATGTTATTATCCTCACACAAAACCCTGATAGTTTGGCATGCAATCACCAAATAGTGTGCCACACCATAATCCAGGTATCAGGTTCAGAAGCAAGTTGAAACAAAGACATAACAAGAATCTTCATATCTTACTCAGTATATGCCTTGTTGGGCAGCTTACACGAGCCAATAATACCAGGTCCTCCAACTTTTGGGTGCTGAAAAAAGATCAACAATAAATATGGTGTCGGTAATGCAGCCATGAGTCATAGGTTTAGTTCTCTCTAACTACACACATGACACAAGCACTCAGCTTTTATATGCATGCTTATTTGAAACAGAAAAGCAGAGGCCAACCAAAGATTAAAACAGGAACTGGATCAGTGTCCAGATCCAGTACACAGGAGTCCAACAGATATCCACCTAAATGCGCTCTCGTCCATGTCCAGTCCACACTTAGTTGCCCACCGTCCAAATCCATCTACTCCAGGACGATTTCAACACTGGATATCCAAGGCCCAAATGGACCTTAATACTTAAACCTCCTCTCATCCACTCCACGGAGTTTTCCCATGCTAGCCAGGTCAACTAGGGGAGTTTAGAAAAGAAACGGATCATGGGGCTCGGCTGCCAGACCTCGACCGCGCCCAGCTTGCCCACCAGAGCTCGTGCGGTGAAAAAAGAACGTTGTAATCCAGCTAGCTAGTGCGCAGGGTGCCCCAGGCATAGTTGCCAAGTTTCCGAGATGGTGGGTACGAGTAACCAGAATCATGGCTGCCAAAAAATAGGGAACGGCAAGGGTATACATCACTGGAACGTACCATTCTATAGGTGATACGCGACTCGGATGATTTTGGGAAGACGAACCCGGTACGATACGATGGATCGAGGCAGATGGAGGATACGATTGGAGGGAAACCGCGTTTTCTTCCATAGACTTCTCGAATCCGGCCGGTGGCACATCCACGCGTGATTTGGTCGACACCTAGGGGCCCACGGGAACACAATAGTCGCCAGGCAAGTCTCCAACACTCCCGTGAATTAGCTTCCGTCCCATGCCAGATTGTTCTTTTTGAAACGAGAACCTAGCATATGGGGGTGGCTGAACCTGGGTCGAGTACCGACTGTCCAGGGACAAGTTTCGGCCATCAAACCGTACCGTACCACACCTCATTCCTGAATCGGATTCCAGGTCAACGAATCCGTAACGAGGGACAGCCATGGCCCCGGGTTGTGTCGCACTAGTAGGAGGTAGCGCGGGGACTAATGTTCACCGGAGTGGTCGGCGGCAACCATTTCAATGGCGACGGATGCCTCGGCAGCCTTACAGACCAGATCGGAGAATGGGGCGGGAGGGGAGAGGAGATCTCGGGTGGCATAGGAACATGAAGGACATGGGGAGGGACAGAGACGATGCAATCGACGGAGTCGGAGTCGAGTCACCGAGACGAACAATGACCGGAGGTGAGGAAGATGGCTACGATTCACTTAACCGAAGTATCCTCCGACTGATTGCCTCGGAGGGAGTGATCGACCGTGCTAACAAGTTTGGTGAAGTGGCGAAGGTCGGTGCCGGGACTAACTACGGCGAGCGACGATGACCAAGATGTCGGCGGTGAGCTCAATGGTCCTCGGTGGAGCAGCTGCGTAGACAGATGGCAACAACGATGGTTCCACCGGGACATGTGTACGCGGTATTCGTCAGTCTTGGAAGCTCCTATTCACCACTTTAAGTGGTGAAATTGTTCAGGGCCGCTTCAGGATTTCGTCCCGAATAGGTTAAATGGGCTAGGCCCATACGGTCGTTGGCCTACTTCACTTTTTCACTTGCGACTGCGATCGATCGGTATTCCAGTTCTCGGTTTTGTATTATTCGTGTTGTTCAGTTTTTCATTTTCGTTATGTTTAGATTTTAAAAATGTTTAAGTTTAAAAAGTTCAAACTTTTAAATGTTTAAGTTAAAAATTGTTCAGATTTATAAAATGTTTAGGTTTTAAAAATGTTCAAAAGTGCTTGACGGGAAAAACATAGAAGGACGAGTACTACCTAGTGGCGCCGCATTTATTTCAATCCGTGCCCCCATCTCCCTCTCTTCCATGCAAAATCATACACGTGAGCCAAAAGATTCTCTCAAATTCGAAATTTAAAAATGATCTATCTTTCAAACCGTTAACTCTGATTAACGATCCGTTTTCACTCTTAGCTTTTTTGCGACGAGATCTTCGAAACTAAATATCATGTCGCTATGTTTTGACGACTTTTTTCCGCCAGCAATTTCCAGGTTACTATCACGTACTTGCCAGGTTAACACTACATAGTTGCCGGATTAATAATAACTTGTTTAATTGTATTTCCATATTGTCGACACATATTTCTGAATTATGCACTACTTAGTCACCCCTCACCTGGTGGTTTAACACACTCTAAAGAATGTTGTTTGACACACTCTAGAGAATGCTATCTAACAATTTAGATCATTAGGATGTTCAAAAGTATGTTAAACATTATCTATAACTATAAAAACAATTATCATGCTAATTGTTTGCCTCTAATCTGGCAGTCGTGGTCACTTAATTGGCAACTGACATGACGGAAAAAATTTCATCGAAACACGACAACATGGGATCTAGTTTTGCAACCCTCGTCGAGACGAACTTGGCGGTGAAAACAGATCACCAATCGGATTAGAGGTCTAGAAGATAAAATATTTTTAATCAACAAATTTAGCAATTAATGCGATGATGTCATGTTCAGGCCGTCAGATTCTGCATGCATGCATGCACTCTCTCCCTATAGAGAAAAAAGACATGCAAATTGCAGCCGGTAGACAAGGAGTGTGGCGCTTCCATGTAGATTTTCCCAACATAGAAAGGACGAAAAACAAGAATACCAGAAGAATAAGTAAAGCGAAAAAAAGATGTCACTCGAGGAATCCCGGGAAGTAAATGGGCCAGCCCAGAACACCCCACGCACCGTGCGGCACCCTAGATAGGGGTCACATTAGGCGGCGAATAGGACCGCCTTCGTCCGAAAAAAGACCATGAATCCACTGGATATTGGACTGTCCAATATTTAGGTCCAAAGTGTGTTCAATATTGTTGGACCTAATGCCAACTGATATCCATGCCTAGTTGAGGCCTAGTCCAATTGGATCCACCAAATTTCAGTCCAATATCCATTGGACTAAGCTGATCCAGTTCCAGATTTAGTTAAATACAGTCGTTGAGCTTACAAGGAGCTATGCAAGTGGCAAAAATAGAAGGGAGTTGAAATTTGGAATGTCTAAAACAAGATACGATCCCACTTAAAGCGGAATCAAATAGACACACATTGCTTATTTACTAATTTTCAAAAAAAGCAAACTACGTGCACATGTAGTGCCATAAACAGAATCTTCCCATAGATTAATCCACTCCCCGCAAAGACACCACAATATGCAAATCAATGAATTTACCTGTGATCCTAGTGACAGGAATTTGTATGTATCCAAAGCATATCTGACCAAACCCTCGTTTTCTCCTGGGTTAATAGTACACCTGGAAAAGTGAAAAGAACCAAGGTATAGGCGGTAACATTTAAATTGTATATCATCTACACAGTATATCGGCATAAATGACATCCAGATTCTAGATAGAATAATTATGCAAGTTCTGCCATCTATGGAGCAACTACAATTAAATATCAAGGTCTTTCATCAAATAGCAATACATGTATATGGAACAAAGTTGGTCATTTCAATCGCTGCCAATAAAATATTGTATGTACGACAATAAATCTCTGATAGATCACTAGCTGCAAAGTTCATAAAATCCGCTCCGTGTTATAGGATAAATACTTCCTACCCCTCCCATGTCTAATATACTACCATATGGAAGTATATACGATACTTTATCGGTTTGAGTATGTTCCTATATCTAAGATATTTCAAACCAAGTTTGGCGAAAAAAATATGAACGCGTAGTTTGCACTATATATCTAAAATACATACATATTTATACGTAGAAAGTAAGTATACCTAAAAATTTACATTGTACCTACATAGTAGTGTATATACTACCACATTTCTTTCACACCAAACTTGGTTTGAAGTATCTTAGATATAATGTAGGAACATACTCAAACTGATAAAGTTGGTATATACTTCCGTATGGTAGGAATATACCACCGTGAATGATTTAGAAGTCATGCACATTTTTTTGTTACCTTAGAGGTCGAGTAGAACATAAAGAAAATACATAGGGCACATTTTTTTGTTTACATACTTACAAAAATACAACGTGAAATACATATTTTTGGTGTTTTTTACAATGTAATGACTCATATAGTGCATTTTTATGTCGATTTTTTTGTTGTCAATCAATACGAGCTTAACATAAACATATTTTATGATTGTAACAATACAAAAATATGCTGCGTGCAAAATAACTTTTATGCAGTGTGGGTGTTGAATAGTGTTTCTAACTCGGACTTTTGGCTCATGGACACCACATCCATTAAATCCCACAATGGTTTTGAGATGGACCTAAGTAAGGAAAATTAAATGGCTCGGAAATTACAATACAAGTCAATACCGGTATGCCTACCTGAACCATACACCTCTCGTTGCCCCCACAGAAGTAAAAGATGATCCACTCAAAACTCAGGCGACCACCGTTGCCCCCACAGAAGTAAAAGATGATCCACTCAAAACTTAGGCCACCACCGCAGCCACACACTGGCTTCGTCCTATAGCAGCGCGTCGACAGATAAACGAAGGCCCTCAATCCGCTTTAGCACGGCAGAGAGAAAACTGGAGCAGCCGTCTTCATGGGGATCAGAGGGATCAATGGGACGCAGTTGAAGAGAAGCCAGCTGGCCATTCACCTAGGAGGCCACCAGGAGGAACAGAGACAGTTGCGCGTCGCGCGCCTCCCTCTAGAAAAGGAACGCCGGCAACGCGCAGTCATCCTCCTACTTGGCCTTCAACTGCTGGTCCCCTAGGTGAAGGGCCCTCTCCTCCAAGATGGGGAGCCCTTAGCGAAGGGTGTCAAGCTGATGCTTCGGGACTTCAGCTCGGGCCACGGATTCCAGCTCCTAGAGTCACGGAAACCCTCAAGGCCTCCTCCAACTCAGTCGTCTTCTCGACCAAACTGGGTTGTTCATCCCCAGGGGACTGGGGCCTTTTGGCGGGCCTCAAGCTGTGACCGGAGAGCATGCCCTTCCGACTAGCAGGTCGTGAAGGCTCTGCGAGCCAGGGCCTAGGACAATTTCCCAGTCCTGCCCGGCCATGGTGGCATCCATTACCATCGAGGCCAGCTCCGCAAGCTAAGACGCCAAGATCTGGGCCGAGCTCTCGCAACTCTCTGCCAACCAAGGATCGATGTTGGGCTTTGTTCCTGGGACGTCTCGGGCAAGGGTGCACACCTGCCCGGGGGCATCCACGACAGCGAACATTGCTAGGAGAACTAGAAGGACAAGTCGAAGAGTTCACTGGGTAATCAAAACCCTAGGTGGACGCGCATCTTACTAGCTTCCGGCGGCTGGAGCCCCCACCAGAGGGAGCTTGGAGGCGCTAGCCTAGACTTCGGCATCACCATGAAAGAACGACTCCTTCCCCAGTAGATAAGCTTCCATGGGAACCCGGTTGTCATGACAACACACGGTTAGGAAGATGGAGACAAGACATGTGACCTAGCGATGCAGGTGGACGGTCCAGCGGACCTGATGGACAGTCCGCCAGGTTAGGTGCAAGGAACAACTTAGTTAATTACGTGAAAGGTGATTAATAACGAACTGATGAGGCGGACAATTTTTTTGATGCTGGCGGGCGTCCGCCTGCATCCCTAAGGTGACCCTCACGTGCACGTGCCCTCGAAGTCCCACCTGCCATTCTTCCAAGGAGGAGGACCGAGGGGATGACGGAGGATCCGTCTGAGAAGGACAAGGGGCGCTTCGTCGGCCAGTTGAAAGGTCACCCGGGTGCGCATGCTCCTCGGACTACTCGTCCTAGAGGCAAGTTGAGGACAACTTGGGAAGCGGCGGGCGAGGCAGCACTCTTAGTGCCCCCGTCGTACGTCCCACGACCCTGGGTCGGGGACCTGAGGACGACTAGAAAAACCTTAGAAGACGACATCATTCCCAGGCTCGACCTCTGCCCGGGGCAAGGAGTCTCCACGGGAGGTAAGCATCCTGCTCCCCGGAGGAACCAGCCACCACGGAAGACTACGGGATGAGGGGATTGGTATCAGAAGAGATCCCATGGCTCCCTTCCCCTGAACCCTGGACCCACTCTGGCTCCACTCCACCAACAATGCCTCTTGCGTCGCACGCGGGCAACACTAAGGTTGGGAGGAGAGCAATGGAACCCTAATTCCTATCTCTACTCCTGTGATCTGCTCGAATACTCTTAGGAATCCGCAGGGATCTTATATCTGGTATCAGAGATCCTAGATCCACCGTCCTAGAAATTCCCAAACACCACCACCACACCCGCTTCGCCGGCAGACACCGAGCGGAAGCTATGGAGAATCTCTCGTCGTCGGCCCGGGCGATCTACGAGATCCTCACGGCGGAGACTCGGGAGGCCTACCAGAACCGCTTCCTCGACTACAAGAAGGAATCCCTCGACGCCCTCAGGGCCTTCGTCGAAGACACCACCAAGCAGTTCACGAGCGTTAACGCCTCCATCGCGACTGTACAAGCTTCCATGGGCGTCGAGCTCGCGGCGGTGCAAGAGGCTCTAGGCGCCGACCTGGCCATCATCAAGGGAGGCCTCAGCACTGAGATCTCGCAGCTGGCCGCTACCGTTGGCCGCGCCCTCCAGGCTCCTCGACCAACCCCTGTGGAGGGAGCCCCCGGGTCCGTTTCGCGGACGCCGGGAGTTGGTGATGTCGGCCCTCATGGGCACTGCGTCACAACTAACCACCGGGGGATGGCCCCAGCGCCTCCTCCGGTAGGAGGTAACAAAATGTCCCCATATTTTTCCGATTCCGTGTACTACCATGGAGAAACTTCCTCAATTACTGACGCCAACGCATCTGCGCCTCAATTCGTCCCCATATTTTTCCGATTCCGTGTACTACCATGGAGAAACTCCCATGGCCATTGTCTCCCACCCACCTAATACCAACCTAATACCAAGAGCCGCAGACCTCCTTGCCACCAACTCCAGCCGCCGCCTCCTACCCCAGCTCTCCCATCTTGGACTGCACTACCGGATTCCGCGCACATTGTTACTCGAGGAGGCTCGGCGCCTGTGACCCATGGTATTCCTATCCATGGGAATACGTGACCGACGAAAACATGCCTAAAATCGATACTAGACATTATACGTCTGAAAAATGGTGGTCCCAGGACAGGTGTTAACTGCGTTGTTAGGAGAGGGAGCACACGGGAGCACCTATGCATTTGTCGATTAAATACTTCCTACTCCTGCGTGTAGTTACACCCATGTCTCATATACTACCATACGGAAATATGTATGATACTTTATGGGAGCACATTCATATACTGTATGTAAGATACTTAAAAACAAGTTACATGAAAAGAATGCAAGTGGGCTCATAGTTTGCACTATATATTCGGAATAACTTCATTATACATAAAAGAGGGGGTATGTGGAAAAATTGCACGTACTACCTGAAAAGGTTGTATCTATACTATCAAAATAGTCTTATATACTTCATACTACATATCCATAAGATAGATACTA
>NC_061508.1:177738954-177757107 GCF_022539505.1 Lolium rigidum
TAGATACATGATTGGTCTGGTTTGAATATGTCTAGACCTTGTTTATCAACTTTAATGCTTACTATATGACATAAGAAAACTATTTACTTTGGTTTTTCTTTTTTCTGTTTTTTTAAATTTTTGATGCCCATTTGAATCTTGTCAAATCCAAGGTTTGACCAAGATAATTTAAACAAGTTCAAAACATGAAAATGAAATGGGAAGCATGTATCCTTCTTAGTCACTCTAAAATGAAGTTTTTTGGAGGTTTTTGAAATTTCCATGTTTGAAACCCAAAACCACTTCTCTTCATGCCTGACTTCATAAGACAAGAGTTTAGAGGTTAGGGGGTAGATACATGATTTGTACGGTTTGATATGTCTAGACCTTGTTTATCAACTTTAATGCTTACTATATGACATAAGAAGACTATGTGATTTGGTTTTTCATTTTTCTGTTTTTTTTGCCCATTTGAATCTTCGTCAAATCCTAGGTTTGACCAAGATTTAGACAATTTTAACACGTGAAAACGAATAAGTAAGCATGGATCCTTCTTAGTCACTCCAAAATGTACCAATTGATAGATGTGTTTACTTTGCTTCATGGAAAAAATAATGTCATGTAAATGAGTTAACTTGGATTTCCTACCCTTGAATCCATAGGAAACTTTGTTGTAATGCACTATAATAATCAACCGAGTTTTTACACCAACAGGTATGTCACTTACGTGTGGTGCCCACGCGTGAGGTCCCACAGTTCAGTGAGCACAAGTCACGTGCAATAGGTACGCAAACTCCCAGCCATCTTCTTTGTCAAGAGAAGACGCATTAGGATGTGTATTGGAAGTCGCTGGGTCCTTCAGGATCCTTCGGTTGTCCCTCTCACAAAAAAAACAAATCTCGATCTCTCATTCTCGGCCTCGCTCGACTCGCTCACTCGCTCGCTGGCACCTCCTGCTCACTCACAAACCCTGCACAACAGTCAACATCATCACCCGAAAAAGGGGAGACACCATAATGATCTCACTTCTTCTCTCCTTCCGAGTGATCGCTCTTCCTCCGAGTTTCAATCGACGGGCAAACACACATGTGCTGCATAGTAATAATAAAAAGGTAGAAAAATCGATATACGTATCAAAAATTAAATAGGTTCCCAGTACTAGAGATCAAGGTTCTAAAAAAATCCAACTACGGGGTTCGAACAACACGATTCTAATCCAAGAATTTTTTCGACCTCATCCAAATGGCCTCAAACTATAGGGTTAGCATCTAGTGCAGTATGTGTGAAAATGTATGCACTATGTGTGCTATAACTTGTATGTCTTTCAAATTTGAACCAAATTTGAATAAGTTTGAAATATTTTAAAAGGGGCTTTTGGCTTAAACGTTTGAAACCCAAAACGACTTCTCTTCATGCTAGACTTCATAAGACCGAGTTTAGGGTTAGGGGGTAGGTACATGATTTGTCTGGTTCGAATATGTCTAGACCTTGTTTATCAACTTTAATGCTTACTATATGACATATGAAAACTATTTGCTTTGGTTTTTCTTTTTTCTGATTTTTTTTGAATTTTGATGCCCATTTGAATCTTGTTAAATCCTAGGTTTGACCAAGATATTTTAAACAAGTTTAAAACATGAAAATGAAATGGGAAGCATGTATCCTTCTTAGTCACTCTAAAATGAAGTTTTTGGGAGGTTTTTGAAATTTCCATGTTTGAAACCCAAAAACCACTTCTCTTCATCCTTGACTTCATAAGACAGAGTTTAGGGTTAGGGGTAGATATATACATGATTTTTCTGGTTTGAATATGTCTAGACCTTGTTTATCAACTTGAATGCTTACTATATATATATGACATAAGAATGCTATGTGCTTTGGTTTTTCATTCTTTTGATTTTTTTCTGTATTTTTATGCCCATTTGAATCTTGGTCAAAATCTAGTTTTCACCAAGATTTAAACAAGTTTAAAACATGAAAATGAAAAGGGAAGCCTGTATCCTTCTTAGTCACTATAAAATGAAGTTTTTGGGAGGTTTTTGAAATTTCCATGTTTGAAACCCAAAAACCACTTCTCTTCATGCTTGACTTTATAAGACAGAGTTTAGTGGTTAGGGGGTAGATACATGGTTTGTCTAGTTTGAATATGGCTAGACCTTGTTTATCAACTTTAATTCTAACTATATTACATTGTTGGGGGGAAGACCCCGGGTAGGGTAAAAGACTGGGAACAGCTGGCTCAAGGCCGGCTGGCCCGCGGCAAAGGCCGGCTGAGGAGCAGCCGGCTGGAGCCGTGGCCGGCTGCCTTGGGAGCCGGCTGGTTCAAAGTCTACGCTGGTCTGGCCATGGCCGTCTGCGCTATGGTTGTGCCGGCTTCTACGTGCCATATCCGGCTTGGTTTGTCTCTCCCCTGACCGGCTTGAGGCTGGTGAGCCTTGCAGGAGAAGGAACTGGAAGGGCGATCCGGCTGCTAAAGTCCACGCTGATCTCATCCTCCGTAAAGTAAGGGGCACTGTGGAGCAACAGTGCCCCCGCCGGACAGGCCATCATGGCTCACGCTGCGCCCGTACTGCTACAGGCTACCAACAGCGACGGAGACACCTCTCCCACGACGTCTGGCACGTCCTGGCCCGCTGACTTCGGCAGCAGGATGGGACGGGCCTCAACGCCTCAACGGCTCCTGACATCAGCACCTCGGGAAGGAGCGGAAGCCGGAGCCGGCGGAGCCGGCCACTAGTCATAGGGACTTCTTTCTAAACTTCCAGCTCCTATATAAGCTGTGCTACCCCTCTCGTGCGGGGGGACGATCGATCATTCTAGTCTTACCGCTACTCTGGGAGAGAGACCTTCGTCTACCTTAGCCTCCCCGAGCAGTCGGATACAGCTCAAGGAGCACCATTGTATTGTGATATTGCTTATACACTCATAGCGGGAGTAGAGGTGTTACCTCCAAAGGAGGGCCTCGAACCTGGGTACGTCGCTGTGTCGCTCGTGCCCATACCCGCATCCGGATACCGCCGCAGAATATACTAGGAACCACTCTCATTAGCCACCCTATTGCATATGTCGTGACGATACCACGACATACATAAGAAGACTACATGCTTTGGTTTTTCATTTTTCTGTTTTTTTAATTTTATGCCCATATATTTGAATCTTGGTCAAATCCTAGGTTTGACCAGGATTTAAACAATTTTAAAACATGAAAATGAAAAAGATAAGCCTGGATCCTTCTTAGTCACTCTAAAATGAAGCTTTTGGGAGGTTCTTGAAATTTCCATGTTTGAACCCCAAAACCACTTCTCTTCATGATTGACTTCATAAGACAGAGTTTAGGGTTAGGGGTAGATATATACATGATTTGTATGGTTTGATATGTCTAGACCTTGTTTATCAACTTGAATGCTTACTATATATATGACATAAGAATGCTATATATGTGCTTTGGTTTTTCATTCTTTTGATTTTTTTCTAAATTTTGATGCCCGTTTGAATCTTGGTCCAAACCTAGGTTTGGCCATGATTTAAACAAGTTTAAAACATGAAAATGAAAAGGTAAGCATGGATCCTTCTTAGTCACTCTAAAATGAAGCTTTTGGGATGTTCTTGAAATTTCCATGTTTGAAACCCAAAACGACTTCTCTTCATGCTAGACTTCATAAGATCGACAGGGGATAGATACATGACTTGTCTGGTTTGGATATATCTAGACCTTGTTTATCAACTTGAATGCTTACGATATGACATAAGAAGACTATGTGCTTTTGTTTTTCATTTTTCTGATTTTTTTGAATTTTGTGCCCACCCATTTGTATCTTGGTCAAATCCTAGGTTTCATAATGATTTAAACAAGTTTAAAATATGAAAATGCAAAGGTAAGCATGGATCCTTCTTAGTCACTCTAAAATGAAGCTTTTGGGAGGTTTTTGAAATTTCCATGTTCGAAACCCAAAACCACTTCTCTTCACATGTTTGACTTCATAAGACAGAGTTTAGGGGTTAGGGGGTATAGATACATGATTGGTCTGGTTTGAATATGTCTAGACCTTGTTTATCAACTTTAATGCTTACTATATGACATAAGAAAACTATTTACTTTGGTTTTTCTTTTTTCTGTTTTTTTTAAATTTTGATGCCCATTTGAATCTTGTCAAATCCAAGGTTTGACCAAGATAATTTAAACAAGTTTAAAACATGAAAATGAAATGGGAAGCATGTATCCTTCTTAGTCACTCTAAAATGAAGTTGTTTGGAGGTTTTTGAAATTTCCATGTTTGAAACCCAAAACCTCTTCTCTTCATGCTTGACTTCATAAGACAAGAGTTTAGGGGTTAGGGGGTAGATACATGATTTGTACGGTTTGATATGTCTAGACCTTGTTTATCAACTTTAATGCTTACTATATGACATAAGAAGACTGTGTGATTTGGTTTTTCATTTTTCTGTTTTTTTTGCCCATTTGAATCTTGGTCAAATCCTAGGTTTGACCAAGATTTAGACAAGTTAAACACGTGAAAATGAATAAGTAAGCCTGGATCCTTCTTAGTCACTCCAAAATGTACCAATTGATAGATGTGTTTACTTTGCTTCATGGAAAAAATAATGTCATGTAAATGATTTAACTTGGATTTCATACCATTGAATCCATAGGAAACTTTGTTGTAATGCACTATAATAATCAACCGAGTTTTTACACCAACAGGTCTGTCACTTACGTGTGGTGCCCACGCGTGAGGTCCCACACTTCAGTGAGCGCAAGTCACGTGCAATAGGTACGCAAAGTCCCAGCCATCTTCTTTGTCAAGAGAAGACGCATTAGGATGTGTATTGGAAGTCTCTGGGTCCTTCAGGATCCTTCGGTTGCCCCTCTCACAAAAAAAACAAATCTCTCTCATTCTCGGCCTCGCTCGACTCGCTCACTCGCTCGCTGGCACCTCCTGCTCACTGACAAACCCTGCACAACAGTCAACATCATCACCCGAAAAAGGGGAGACACCATAATGATCTCCCTTCTTCTCTCCTTCCGAGTGATCGCTCTTCCTCCGAGTTTTACTCGACGGGCAAACACACATGTGCTGCATAGTAATAATAAAAAGGTAGAAAAATCGATATACGAATCAGAAATTAAATAGGTTAAATTAGGGTTTTGCCCAGTACTACAGATCAAGGTTCAAAAAAATCCAACTACGGGGTTCGAACAACACGATTCTAATCCAAGAATTTTTTCGACCTCATCCAAATGGCCTCAAACTATAGGGTTAGCATCTAGTGCAGTATGTATGAAAATGTATGCACTATATATGTGTGCTATAACTTGTATGTCTTTCAAATTTGAACCAAATTTGAATAAGTTTGAAATATTTTAAAAGGGGCTTTTGGCTTAAACGTTTGAAACCCAAAACGACTTCTCTTTATGCTAGAATTCATAAGACCGAGTTTAGGGTTAGGGGGTAGATACATGATTTGTCTGGTTTGAATATGTCTAAACCTTGTTTATCAACTTTAATGCTAAATATATGACATAAGAAGACTATGTGCTTTGGTTTTTCATTTTTTGTTTTTTTTAATTTTATGCCCATATATTTGAATCTTGGTCAAATCCTAGGTTTGACCATGATTTAAAGAAGTTTAAAACATGAAAATGAAAAGGGAAGCCTGTATCCTTCTTAGTCACTCTAAAATGAAGTTTTTGGGAGGTTTTTGAAATTTCCATGTTTGAAACCCAAAACCACGTCTCTTCATGCTTGACTTCACACTAGTAGGAAAACCTTTATAGGCGAAGCTTAGTTCTGTGGCGCACCGTTTTGAGTGCGCCACAGAAACTTATTTTGTGGCGCACAAAGCTCGGTGCGCCACAGAAATAGCTTAATTTTGTGGCGCACTACTAAACCGTGCGCCACAAAAACTTGGTGGGCCCCACACCCCGTCACCCCCAATCATTGGTTTTACAATTTCTATGGCGCACAAACCTCGGTGCGCCACGAAATTACTTCTCCGTGGCGCACGGCAAAAGTGCGCCACAAAAATAAGGTATTCCGTGGCGCACTGTTTTGTGTGCGCCACGAAATAAGTTATTCCGTGGCGCACCGCGCTCGGTGCGCCACGAAATAAGCTATTCCGTGGCGCACCGTGGTTGGTGCGCCACGAATTAGCGAACCAGATCTACAAAAGTGAGCAACCTCCCACCTACCACACTACACAAGCCATTCTTCTTCCTCCATCTAGCTCGTCCCCCCTTCTCTCTCATACCATTTTGACTCCACTTTTCACTTGCTTGGGTATTTATTGCACTTACTTTGGTTGATACTTAATTGGAGTTGAGGAGAAGGCTCTCCATACTCTCTCCTCCTCTCGAACTCATCGATCGCGGTCTCGTCTCGGTATCGAATCTAGAAGGTGAGTAGTTGGAGGAGACATACATATGCTTGGAGGAGACATGCATATGCTTGTAGATCTTGTGTGGCCGTCGTGTGTATGGATGCTTGTTGCAGGTGAAGCGCTTGTGTGTGTGCCGGTGTGGTGCATGGATGTTTGCCGAAATGTTGATTCATTTCCGTTTCGGCAAGTTTTGCACTACCCATATGTCCTACTTTGAGGAGAGGTCATGCCGAATTTTTCCACTCCATGTAATACCTTGAGGAGAGGTACGGCCCATGCATGTGTGTGCATTTGGTGCGGTTCTAATTTCCTGTTCTATGTATACCATTTGCGGGCAAGCATGGTCCTCTCGATGAGTTCCGCTCGAATCTCTAGATACAAGATAGACGCGAAGGAGGACATGATTCGGAACAATAGGCGCCGGATAAGATGTCCGTGTCGATCATGCAAACTCGAGCGCTGGATCAACCCCGATTCCGGACAACCGGAGGAGCACCTGCCGAGGCGCGGTTTCATGCAAGACAACCAGGCGCGGCCGGCCCCATCAAATGGTGCGCATGAAGACCATGTCGAGCGAGATGACTATCATCATGAAGAAGACTATCATCATGCCGACGGGGACTATCATCATGAAGAAGAAGTCGACGGAGAAGATCATCATGAAGAAGAAGATGCCGGCGGAGAACATCATCATGATGAAGAAGAAGATTCCGGCGCGACCCCGCTAATTTCGGCCTTGCGGGACTCTCATGTTCAAGATCTTCTCCTCCAGGAGACGAGCAACGATAGAGTTGCGGCTAGAGAGAGAGCCAAGCTGTCGCAAATGGAGAAAGACGGGATGACTCCGATCTTTCCCGGGTGTCGTCCGCAGGATACGCGCTTGCATGTAACGATTGATTACCCGCAGATGAAGACGCGGAACAAGTGGACCGATTCCAGCTTCAAGCAAGAGCTTAAAATTCTGGCACGATCGTCTCCCGGAGGGGAACACATTGCCAAGTAGTACCGAGGAGGCCAAGAAAGTCGTGTGTCCCCTTGACCTACCGCACGAAAAATACCACGCCCGCATTAATGATTGTGTGATTTATAGGTGCGAGTACAAGGACAGAACCACATGTCCGGTGTGTGGCCACGGACGGTACAAGGTTGGGAACAAGAAGGTACCTCGAAAGGTGGTATGGTACTTTCCTATCACTCCCCGTCCGCAGCGGTATTTCGTGGACCCTAAGGAAGCAAAGCTCATGCAATGGCACGAGGAAAGGCAGAAGCCCGAAGAAGATCCGGAGATGGGCTATATGCCGACACACCCTTCGTACGCCGGACAGATGGCAAACATTGGACATCGCCTTCCCTAGGTTCGGGGCGACGCAAGGAACATCAGGCTGGGTATGAGCACCGATGGACTCAATCCGTTCGGCAACCGGAGTAGCACGCATAGCACCTGGCCTCGTGTTTGTATGGCCTTACAACCTACCCCCGTGGCTGTGCACCAAGCAAAGGTACATACACCTGAGTATTCTCATTCAGGGGCCGAAACAACCAGGTGTCGACATGCATTTGTATCTCGGGCTGCTCGAAAGAGGAGTTAGACACGTTGTGGAAGACGCCACCCCGTACGTGGGACGCCTACACTAGAACTTATTTCGATATGAGAGCCGCGTTGATCACGACGGTCACGGACTATCCTGGTTACGCATATGTATCCGCCTGTGTGGGCCACGGATTCAACGGCCGTGTGAAGTGCATGGACGATACCCCGCATCTACAACTACCAAGGGATCCCGGGTCCTCGAAAACCGTCTACCCAGGTGCTCGAAGGTGGCTTCGCTTGGATCACCCGTGGAGAAAACGCGGTGATCTGTTCAATGGTAAAGATGAGCCCGATGGACCCCCACGCCCGAGGAGCGGCGCAGAAATCAATGATCTTCTGAAAAATTGGAAGGAGTGCCCAGCGCACGGGAAAGAAGCGACCGAAGCCACAGCCGCTGCTCGGTGTATGGAAAGCGAGGTCTGTTTTCCACGACTTGGAGTACTGGAAGGTCCTCCACACGCCCCACAGCCTCGATGTCATGCACATTACGAAGAACGTTACCGAGAGTCTGCTTGGCACTCTTTGCAACTCATAAAAGTCCAAGGATGGACCGAAAGCAAGATACGATCTTAAACATATTGGCATCGTGAAAGATCTTCAAGCCCCCGATACCGACGATGATGATGATGATGATGATGATCGACGGAAGGGACTCAACGTCTCCGTAAAAGGGCTAAGAAGAACGCGGTGCAGCTTCCCGCTGCTCGCTTCACAACGAGTCCGGAGGAGCTCGAGCAGCTTTTCGAGTGCCTCCTAGGAGTGAAAGTTCCTCACGGTTACTCGGGGAATATAAGCGGATATCCGGACGTAGCGAAGAAGAGGTTCACCGGGATGAAGTCTCACGATTGCCACGTGCTAATGACGCTGATACTTCCCGTTGCGATCCGAGGCATAATGGACGAGCACGTCCGTGATACGCTGTTTGGCCTATGCAACTTTTTTGACGTTATCACCAGGAAGTCGATTGGCGTGAGGCAGCTCAAGATGCTACAGGATGAGATCGTGGTGATACTATGTGAGCTCGAGATTTACTTCCCGCCCGCATTCCGTGATATATGCGTCCATCTCCTTCTCCATGTCGTTGAAGACATCAAGCAGCTCGGCCCAACGTTCCTCCACAACATGATGCCTTTCGAAAGGCGGAACGGTGTCATGAAAGGATACGTTCGCAATAGGGCCCGTCCGCACGCAAGCATGGCCAAGGGGTTTCTAACCTACGAGTGCATCTCCTTCCGCCGGAATTATCTAAGCACCGAGGACGACGAGGATCATGTTGGTCTACCCCCCGGACGCACCTCGGGAGGCTCGCCGGAGTCGGTCCACCGCGAGGGCTACCGCTCAGTCCATGTCGGCATTGAAAATCGACGCGACGACTTTGACAGGGCTCACCGGGTCGCGCTACAACACTTAAAACTGACCGAACCTTTCGTGCAAGAGCACAAAAGCATGGTCGAGCAGAATTACATCGATATGGGCCGGCCGAGGAAGATGGGAGACGTAACCAAAAAGCACAACTCCAGCTTCACGCGTTGGTTCAAGCAAACTCAACTGGTTGAAGCACAGAGAAATACGCCTTCTACCGAAGATGAAAAACTCATATACACCTTATCACAGGGACCCGCGCATAACGTAAGGACCTATCAGGGGTACGACATCAACGGTTACAGATTCTACACCGAGGAAAAGGACAGAAATAGTGAAAATCAAAACTCAGGAGTAACTATGTTGTCATACGCCGATGACGAGACTAATGTCAAGGAAAGATTTTTTGGAAGGATCGAGGAGATATGGGAGCTCAATTACTCGTGGAGAGACGGTGCCAATGTTTCGTGTGAGATGGGCCAAGAAGGTCGAAAAAGAAGGCCGATATTTCACAACCATGGTTATACCCGATGCAAAATCGAAGAACGCATCCGCGAAAAATGAGCCATGGGTACTCGGTAGCCAAGTTGACCAATGCTTCTTCATCACCGATCCGTCGAGGCCTAGCCGTGTTGTCGTGAGGAGGGGCAAGAGGAGCATCATAGGAATGCAAGGAGACGCCAACGAGGAAGACTTGGACAAGAACGGTGACCCGAAGATGGAGGAGGAATTCGACAGGCACTTCGACATGCCTACTACTAGTAAAGTAAGAAGGAAGACCTCCCTACCCTCTAAAGGTTGTCCATTCACGCGAAGAAATCTCAAGGTGGCCGGCATAAAGTATTCAACCGCCAACAACCGAAAGGGCAAGAAGATTGCGAAGAGACGCTAGAGCTCGGAGCCGGGACGAAGAAGATCTTTTTTTGGTGTATGTGTGTGTGACAAGTACATGCATGTGTGTGTGAGAGAGACAAGAACATGTGTGTGTGAGACAAGTAATTTGTAATTGAAAATCTCTAGTAATTATTATTAAATGTTGTGTTGTTTCTTGAAAATGTAACAAAAACATTTTTAAAAAGGGAAAAAAGTAGGGGCAACCAGGGTTCGAACCTGGGTTACCCAAGCCTACCAGTGGGCTTAACCACTGGGCTAATGCTGTGTTTCTGACAGAACACAACATTAGCCCAGTTTGTTTACCAAGTCGATGGCTCGTGGCGCACCTAGTATCGCATGCGCCATAGAATTCCTTAATTCCGTGGCGCATGTCCCGCTTGGTGTGCCACAGAATTAAGGAATTCTATGGCGCATGCACAACTAGGTGCGCCACGTAATTCTATCGACTTGGTGAAATGAGCGGTTCGCTCTTCCCCCATCTCTCTCTTCCCCATTCGTATCCGCGTGACGAACCCTAGCTTCCACCGCCGCCTAGCACTCGCCACCGCCGCCTAGCACCACCGAGCAGGAGGAAGAGGAGGAGGAGGAGGACCACCCCGCCCACGCCGCGAGCAGGAGGAGGAGGACCACCCCGCCCACGCCGCGAGCAGGAGGAGGAGGACCACCCCGCCCGCGCCGCGAGCAGCAGGAGGAGGAGGAGGACCATCGCCTGCGCTCGCCATCACCGCCTAGCGCCGCCGTTCGGTGAGATCCCTCCCTCTCCCCTGTGCCTCCCTCCCTCTCCCCTGTGCGCCGGCCCCTCCCTCTCCCCTATGCCTCCCTCCCTCTCCCCTATGCCTCTCAATTTGGTTCTCAATTTGCTTAACTTCTTGCTGGTGATGTAGTTAATTTTGATTGAGCAATTGACAATGTTGCATATACATATAGTCAAATAGAATTTTGATGGTCAGTATGAATTTTGATGTAGTGCTGTTGTAGCTTGTGTGGACATTCAATTTATGAATTTTGATGTGTTAGTCAAATAGAAAATTGATGGTCAGTATGAATTTTGATTTAGACAGATGATAAGAATTTTGACAATGTTTAAAAGAGGGTTAACAGAGAGTCAGTATGAATTACTGGAACTATTTATTGATGAACTCGTGTATTCATAATGATTCAATTTGTTTGCATAGAATGAGTGAATGCTGCTTCGAATTCCCTCTCTGCTAGCCTAGTTGCTATGGATTGCTTGCAATGTTGCTATGGATTGCTCAAATGTGCATCTCCTTGTAATGCTTGCTATGGATTGCTCAAATGTGCATCTCCATTAGTTGTTTGGTTGGTTCAATAAAATGCATCGTAAAGCAAATGAATGCAGTAGTGCTGCTGTAGTCAAATAGAATTTCAAGAACACCTCAATTTTCTTTGTAAGAGAGAGTCAAAAGAGGGTTAGTATGAATGCAGTAGCAAATAAAAATGAACCTAGGATTTGTTAATAAAATGAAATGCTACTGCCTAGGTTTAGAAAATGAAAATGCTTGGGTTAATTCACCTCTGGCCACCTCTGCCCTAGCAAGAATATTCCTCTGAACCAAATATGCCTCTGCCTAGCAAGAATGGACAGGCTCTCCTGACCCATTTTGGGGAATATATTCCCAATGGCTTGTCTCTCGACCCATTTTGGAGAATATTCTCCCTCTTGTGGATTGACATCACAATTCAAAAAAGAAACTGATGGCATTGTCCTATGTAACACAACCTGTTCAGCTTGTGTTCTCATACCCTCTGTGCATGCCCTCCATCCTATATAAATGCCTAGTGTAGTGAACCTGAAAACCACACCAAACATGGACAACCTGTCCTGGAGTGCAAAGAGGAGGAGCACTGGCTCCCTTGGTGCCTCTGGCTCTAGGGATGCCACTCTTTCCAAGACTTTTTCTATGGGTAGGGCAGACAAGGAGTTGCTAGTGTATCGTAGGAGAAGTGTGCAAGAGAGGGAAGCTTCGCTGCCGTGTTCGGGGAAGAAGAAGCAGCAGATGGCTTGAACCAGCTAGGTGTGTTCACATACACTACACAAGTTCTCCCAGTTCCAAAATCCAGACCTAAGGGCAAGATCAAACTGAAAAAGTATAAGCATCAGTTGAGGGAAGGAGGACCCACAGACTTTTTCATTTGAAGTCACTAGCATTTCATTTTGGGGAATATTTATGAGTAATAGCATTTTCATTTGTAGTCACTAGCATTTCCATATGATGCTCAAGCTTCTGCTATTTAATTATCTCTGGAATTTTATATGTTGATGTTCTTTATTGCTACTGCTAGCTAGGATTTTGGTTAGTGCTACTGTAAGTATAAGTGGTTAGTGCTACTGTAAGTATAAGTGTAATGCTCCAGGTTTTGATGCTCCATGTTTTGATGTAGTTGTATTCTTCAGGTTTTGATGCTTCAGATTTTGATGTAGTTGTAGCTCCAGTGTTTTGATGCTTCGTGTTTTTGATGCTCCAGTGTTTTGTTGTAGATGCTCTAGGTTTTGATGCTTCAGTGTTTTTGATGCTCCAGGTTTTGATGTAGTAGTATTTGGATACAATTTTGTATGATGATGAACATGGTTAGAATCTGTGAATATGGTGATGAATGTGGGCTCCAGGTTTTGCAGGGATTTCATTGAGTTGCCCATTTCTCCCGAAGCGTTGATTAACTTCCGTTTCGGTTGAGAAATGGGCACTCCTACGTAGAAAAATTAGCAAAAGTCATGCCGAATTTTCTGGTTGACTTTTGTACTAACTTGTTGCCTCTTTTTAATGAAGTGCAAATAAACATGTCGGGCAACACTTCTAAGCCCAGGAGCCGAACGAAGAAGCGAGAGAGGCCAACAAGGACTTCGGGAGGGCTACGAGCAGCCCCGGAAGGCCGCCGCCGAGTCGCCCGACGATGAGGAAGAGGGCCGGGACGCCGCCTCCGAGGGAGAGGGCCGGACACCGCCTCCGAGGGAGAGGGCCGGGGGCCGCCGCCGACACCGGCGACGATGACGATACCTGGGACGACGCCGCCCGGACCGGTGAAGAGACGGCCGGTGAAGAGAACGCGGCCAACCGCACGGAAGGTGATAGCGGCGGCAACCCTCGGAGGGTAAGAAGAAGAGGACGGCGAGGAGGCCAAGGAGGGATCGGAGGCCGCAAGTGCTCGCCAACGTCACCGATCATTTCACGGTAGTCTCCGAAAGTGGCCTACCCTTGGAGCCTTCGTGGGTTGCCAAAGGGTACGGCATGCAACTAGGGTGCATCGTCCGTGAAACCGTGCCGATCCTAACTCAGGACCTCATAAGCAAGGAGAACGAGGCTATCGCCCAATCCCTCCTCCGTAAGCTTCACCAACGATACACGTTCCCGGAGCCGTTAAATAAGAAGGTGGACTCTTTAGCTCTCACGAAGATGAGCACCGCCTTGAGCAGCTGGAAGAACCGGCTGAAGGGAAAGATCGAGGCCGGTGAAAGCTGGGAGAGGATAAGTAGCAAAGACCCGTCGCTTCTCCTTAGAAGACTTTAATGCATTCAAGTCTTACTTACAGAGTGACGCTGTTAAAAAATGGACCGCCCGGGGAAGAAAATGCGGGATTTGAACTTAGGGACCCACCATTGCGGAAGCGGCGGTTACCGAGGAAAACAGCCCACTTGGGACAAGGAGGATGCCGAGATGGTACGTCCGGGGAAAGAAAACCCCCGGCACAAAATCCAGGATGAACAGAGCTAGGAACTTTGTCCGGTCCCGCTACTACTTAGACCGGAAGACGGGGAATTTATTACGGATCACGAAGACGTGAGGGATTTCGAGAAGTACTCGGTAAGGATAGTTCTATATTATTTCGCTCATCTTATTAGGCAATGAAGCCAAATGGGCTAACCTTAAGTTCCTTTGTCTAAAGGATGAAGAGTTGACGAAGGCTGGCCCGTCGTCCCAGGGGTCGACGGAACCGTGGGACACGCCTTTCAACAGGCGATGAACAAGTACAAGGAGAGGGAGCCGTACAAGCCACCGACGTCGGGTGGCCGTGTGTCCGGCTTTGGCACAAGTATGAAGCTATCCGAGTACTACGGATCGGATGCCAAGACGAGAAAGCTGGAGAGGAGGTCATCGGCTAAGGATAAATCCGAGGTTCAGGAGCCGAAGAAGAAGGTGGAGTCACTAGAGAAGCCGGTGGCCGAAAAGCCCGTGGAGAACACGGAGATGATGAACAAGTTATTGGACGAGAAGATCCGGCGGATCATCCCCCCTGGGTTGATGGAGGGGTTAGCTGCTTGGAATGCGGGAGGTCAAGTGGGGCCGATACATGTGCCCAGCATTAGCGGCAGCAACTCAAGCTTCCACGTGTCGCCGACGGTGCCGCTCCACCCGACGCCGGCGTCGGGGCTCCACCAGACGCCGCCGCAGCTCCAACCGCCGCCGCAGCTCCAACTGGTCGCATCGACGCCCCCAACCGCCGCCCTTGTATCGACAACAGCCGAGATCGACGCCATCAAGGAGGTAAACTCATTAGTTACTCCTTCGCGTCATCTTCTTTAACTATATATGCCTTTCGTGATCGCCATCTCACGATGCCCAACATGGCGCCCGACTCAGGATGAACAATGCATACTTCTGCAAACGGTGGAGCCCGGCGGCAAGTTGGTGGAAGTTGCTAGCGGCTATGTCATGGCTTCCCGCGTTATGCACGGCGCTACATTGACGGAAGACGTGGCGAAGGTCAAGTTGGTAATGGTAGTGCCGGAGTACCGCTACGCCATCCCCCCTTTCAACCTCCGGCACGTAAGAAGGCGACGTTTTGCCCCTTGGGGATTGCACCTCATGGCTTATGAAATGGCCGAAGAACCGGATTCGTCCGGGGGGGTCTTCCGAGTTGTAAGAGAAGCACCGGCGCCACCTCCCCTATCATCCGGCCCAAGATCGCCAACGCCGACGACACCCTTAAGGAAACGGCGGTCGCCGCCCCCACTACCCCGAAGGAACCGACGGTCGCCGCCGCCACCCGGAAGGAACCGACGATCGCCGTCACCACCGTACGCCACAAACAGCTTGTTGGGAGCGCTACCGCAACGACCGTCTACTAGACGCACGGTACGCCAAGCGGCGGCATCGCAACCGCCACCACCTAAGGTCCAGGACATGGCGCCACTTGATGGCAACGATGTAGATGATGATGATGACATCGATGCCTACATCAACACTGGCGCCTGCAGCCAAGATATGTACATGCCTCCTATGGATGAACAAGCCTTCCGCACACACGGCGATCAACTTAGTCGTCCCCCTACGGTCACGAAGCAGCGCCTGGTCTTCACGGGTCTTTCTCAAGACACTCCTCCGGAGGCCGGCAATCCAGCTCAAGTCAAGCCTCGCTACCGTTTTCAGCCCTAACACGCTGCGTAAGACGATCATCGGGGATCCACCCAAATCAACCCCAAGCAACCTCGAAGCACCACCAAGCACCCGAAGCACCACCATCAGCACCACAAGCACCCCCAGTAGGTCAAGTGAAGAAGGGAAGGAAGAGAGGAGCCAAGAAGGGCGCATCTTCGAGCCAGCCTCGCTCCTAAGAGGATCCGGGCCGACGACATGGTACCACCTACACCGGATGGCTTGCCCCGTGTCATGAAGCCGGTAAACCTATACCGCCTCCGGACATGGAACACCTCGCAAGTGGACAAATGCTCCCTTTGCAGCACTCTATTCATTATCAAGAGAGCGTCCTTCTTAAAGAAAAGGATCCAAATTACCCGGTGTTCTTGGTCAAGGTGCCGTCCAACCAGTAACTTCGTCAATGAAGACCCCGCGGATATCTTCTTCATAGCGTTCGAGGACGTCTTCAATCTATTTCACTCGAAACGGCTCGACTATAACTTGGTCCGCCTATACGCGATCAATCTTCGATGAAGATCAACAGAGAGAGACCCCGCCACATCGCGGTAGCGGATCCCTACTACATGCGCGATAGCCAGCTCCGGGACGGCTCAAGGACACGGACCAAGGCGGTGCGGTACCTCCGTAACTTCATGCTCATGCACAAAGAGAGCAACACCATTCTTCCGCCTCGTCTTTCCCGAGTAAGTACACATCCGCTCACGGCCGTCGTAACTTATGCTTTCTTATATATTTCTTCCATTGCCGATCATTTCCAACATTCCATTTCAATTGCATGTGTTGAGCAGGGACAAATACGCACACTCATCATCCTAGATCCAAAGTGGTCACTAGCCCAAAGATTTCGACTCGTCGAGTACGACGACGAAGAAAGACTACACGAGAATAAGGGGTGTTCTCGATGAGGCTATCCTTGGCTACTCCAAAAGTGGAGGCACCTTCGACAAGAATGGGCAATATATCAGGCCGGACACTAAAAAGATCGGGTTCAAGCACGTGATCAACTTCCCTTGTATCAAGCAGCCACCGGCAGCATTAAGGAGGCCTTCTATGTCCTCCATCACCTTAAAGGGTTTGTCGAGGATGCAGAGATGATGTCTCCGCCACCTAGTAAGCGAGACCCCATTAAAATGTCGAGGGAAATCGGTGATGATGATCTTAGAGAAGACTTCCATCGCATCCAAGTAAAGCTCTCGGAAATTATCTTACAAGATGTATCCAACGGATCGGGGCTCTTACACGTAGCCGCAGCGTTGCCTAAGAGGGATATCGAAGAACGCCTACATAAGCAGTGGTGATGGAAGGACGTGGACGACGAAGGACTTGTACAAGCCGTTCCCGGAGCCGCTCAAGAAGACGTCTCGTTGACCGAGGCCGGTGTGCCTAGCATTACTTTGAATCGATAGACAATTTGCACCGTGTTGTAAACTAAACTTGCTTAATTTGCTCGAAACGGTGGTCGTCGTTGTTGGACTTCAGTTACTATTGTAGTCGTTATCGTTGAACCATATTACTTATGTGATACCGATGCTATATTTCTTTTAGGTTTATTATTATTTCCTTGCTTTAATTCTTGTGAATATGTATGCATGTGAACCCTCTAACTCTTTCCATTGCGTTATATACTAATATGCCTTGTGTCCATAGAGATGACGTACTACGTCGTGTTCGAGGGGAGGGTTCCAGGAGTGTACGAGGAGTGGGAGGAGTGCAAGAAACAGGTGCACAAGTTCAGCGAGCAATCGCTACAAAGGGTACCCGACTAGACACGAGGCGGTTGCCAAGTGGAGGGCGCACCAAGCGAACAAGAGCAAGATGAAGACCTTCCTTGTGCTCTCGCTCTTGCTCACCATCGTCGCGGCGGTACTCTATTTCATCCTAGTGTAGGCGGCGGCCGGTGTCACTTCGTTTGTATCTAGAGATGATGAGAACTTTCTTAATTTGCATGGATTATGAGTTGTATGGAGCTATATGTATAACTCGATCGGGCTCTAAGTAATGTGATGATGATGTGATGATTATATATGTCCATATTATATCTCGTCTATATTATATCAGTATATAACCTGTATACGGTGTATAAAACCAGTATAAAACCCGTATAATACACCAGGGAGCACAAAATCGAGTATACCCGTACATAGTTCCGTGGCGCACCAAAAAATAATTCCGTGGCGCACCCGTTTCGTGGCGCAGCTACATCACATGCGCCACGTAACTACTTATTTCCGTGGCGCACCTGGCCCGGTGCGCCACGTAAACCTTATTTCTGTGGCGCACGCACCGTGTGCGCCACAGAAAGCTTATTTTTGTGGCGACGTTTCTGTGGCGCACCACCCGTGCGCCACAGAATCAAATTTTCGTGCGCCACTGATGAGGCTTTTCCTACTAGTGTCATAAGACATAGTTTAGGATTAGGGGGTAGATACATGATTTGTATGGTTTGAATATGTCCAAACCTTGTTTATCAACTTGAATATGCTTACTATATGACATAAGAAGACTATGTACTTTGGTTTTTCATTTTTCTGAATTGTTTTAATTTTACGCCCA
>NC_061508.1:177757207-177796258 GCF_022539505.1 Lolium rigidum
TATAAGCCCTTCGGTCTTGATTTCGTCCGATTCCGAAAATATTTCTTTACTAGGATTTCTGAAACCAAAAACAGCAGAAAACAGCAACTGACCTTTCGGCATCTCGTCAATAGGTTAGTTCCGAAAAACACATAAAAATGATATAAAGTGTGAACAAAACATGTTGGTATTGTCATAAAACAAGCATGGAACATCAGAAATTATAGATATGTTGGAGACGTATCACGTCTCTCCAACCCCAAGTAGCACATGTAGTGTACTTTATCGCCGGATCTATCAACCCCAGGAAGATCTGCAGTGACTCCCACAGAGTGCTTCTCCTAATGTAAGTCCCTTGTTTTACCGCCATGTTCTGGGTTCAGATGCTTGTTTGTGTGAAGCTCTTTCAATTCATTCCTAGCTATGACCGTAACACCTTGCTATTTTCTAGTTTATTGCTAACTTTAAGCGATTGAACATTTTGGTTTGCATTCCCTTCTCTGTAGATGTAGCCATCATAACTTCTATCTTGCTCGATCGTTATTACAAAAATTATAGGTCGCTACTATTTTGTTCATGCCAATCTTGTTCTCCCTGAACATGTTGGTTTGCATTCCCTGTACTGCAGGTGATGCCATTGTTATTTCTATCTACTTCGTCGTAAGCTAACAAAGTAACTGCCTGCTATTAGTTCCTGCATGCTATCCCTCTGCCATCCTGCAGTACAAATTTACTTGAACTCGTCACAGCAGCTACTTCCATCATAGTTTTGTCTGCCATCCGATTCTTCAAAAGCTGCAATATTAACTTGTTTCTCTTAATCGGCATGGAGCTCACATATAGAATGGTGAACATATTGGTGTGCATTCCCTCTTCTACAAGTTCACAGGTGATCCCACTATATTCCGTTTCTGGTCCATCCTAAGCCGTAGCATTAACTATCCTCTATGTGTTGCTCATTACAACTTTATATCCCGAAACAAATTGATTTGTTTCCCTTATCTACAAGTTTATGAGTAATGCCATTATAACTCCTATCTGTTTTATTCCTAGCTATTATAGTAACATCCTGCTATTATTTAGTTCATGGCCAATTTTAAGTAATTGCACATGTTGGTTCGCATTCCCTGCTCTATAGATTTTGGCATCGTAACTTCTATATTTGGTTTACATTCCCTGCTCGTAGATCTAGCCATCATAACTTTATCTTGCTCAGTCGTTGTTACAAAAATTATGGCCTGCTACTATGTTGTTTGTGCCAATTTTTTACTCGATGAACATGTTGGCTTCCATTCCCTGTACTACAGGTGATGCCATTGTTTTGTATCTAGTTCATTGTACGTTAACAAAGTAAGGACTTAGTTTGGCATGCTATCACTCTGCTATCTAGCCTGTAGTACAAATAAACTTTTCATACTACTAGATAATAATTTTGTGTGCCATTTTGTTCTTAGCTGCATTATTGACTTGTTTCTCTGACTTGGCATGACGCTCACATATGGAATGCTGAACATATTGGTTTGCATTCCCTCTTATACAAGTTCACAGGTGATCCCACTATATTCTGTATCTGGTCCATCCTAAGCTCCGGCATTAACTATCCTCTATGTGTTGCTCATTACAAGTTTATATCCCGAAACATCTTGATTTGCATCCCCTTCACTATAAGTTCAGGAGTATTATTTAGTTCACGACCAATTTGAAGTAATTGCACTTGGCACATGTTGGTTCACATTCCCTCCTCTTTAGCTTTCGCCATCGTAACTTCTATTTTTGGTTTACATTCCCTGCTCTGTAGATGTAGCCATGATAACTTCATCTTGCTTAGTCGTTGTTACAAAATTTATAGCCCACTATTATGTTGTTCATGCCAATTTTGTACTCCCTGAACATGTTGGTTTGCATGGAACTCGACAGTAGTAAGTCTGCTGTTTCATTCTAACGTGCTCTGTTATATTGGTTGTTGGTATGCGGCATGCACTCTTTGTTTGCTTATTGTGCGCATTACAATGATCTTGTTATAACAACGAAATGATGAGTTCCAAATTCTTTGGCAAACAGTATTGTAGTGTCTTTGCCTTTCCATTGTCGCTGTCTTAACTTGTAATGTCTTTGTTTCAGATATAGGTGGTGCATGGACAACTTAAAAGATTGCCGAATCGCTTCATTGTATTGCTAGGTTTAATTACCATTCAATTTCGCTGGGTTCTGTAATATTTTTTCAAAGCCTTGCAGCTGATGTAATATTTAGTTAATTTTTGTAGTTATTTCGCGCATTTTTTTCTATGGTGCTTGTGGTAAGTGAGGCTATCCGACGGAAATCATGTGCTGTGTAAATATTCTCAGTATCTTTCTATGTTCTGCGCAATCTAAATCAAAAATTGCCATCCCTTAAACGGCCCAATAAAGCAAAATCACATATGTGCCGGCCAGCAAAATCCAAAGCGCCTATCATGTCGGCATATAAACAACAACTAAACGGGCTGGCCCACTTACTTATTGGGCCAGCCCACTTGCTATAAGGTGGAGCCCACCCATTAACTGGGTAGGCCTTCTAACAGGAAAGTGGGCCCACGTGCTTATTGGGCCATCCCATTTGTTAACTGGGCCGGCCCTTTAGCAGATAAGTGGGCCCCACAAGCTTATTGGGCCGACCCGCTAACTCGTTGGGCCAGCCCACCTGCTTTGCCGCGGACCCCACATACTAACTGGGCCGACCCGTTAGCACGTTAGTGGCCCCCACAAGCTTATTGGGCCGGCCCACTAACTTTTGGGCCGAGCCAATTGCCTTTATGGTGGACCCCATTTACTAATTGGGCTGGCCCGGTAAGAGGAAAGTGGGTCCCACATGTTTATTGGGCCGGCCCGCCAACCTGTTGGGCCAGCCCACTTGCTATATGCTGGACCCCACATACTAACTGGGTCGGCCCTTTAACAGGAAAGTGGGCCCACCTCTGTTACTTGGGCCGGCCCACTATCTTGTTGGGCCTGCCCACTTGATATATGGTGGACCCCACTTGTTTAATGGGCCGGCCCAATAACAGGAAAGTGGGACCCACCTGTGGTTTTTTGGGCCGGCCCAATAGCTTGTTGGACCAGCCCACTTGCTCTATGGTGGACCCCACTTCCGATAGCAGGAAAGTGGGACCCGCAAGGTAATTGGGCCGGCCCACTAACTTTTTGGGCCGCCCACTTTTTTTTGGTGGACCCCACCATGCATGTCTAGTGGGCCGGCCCGTTTGCCTGTTGACCGGTCAAACGAGTGCATTCGGCCCGGCCCACATGCTTAGTGGGCCGGCCCATTTAAACTTTGACCAGTCAACCTTAGAGGTTAGGCTCGGCCCATGTACCTAATGGACCAGCCCAGCCATATAGTTGACCGGTCAAACTAAGTCAGCTGGCCCGACCCGCAAACTAAATGGGCCGGCCCGCTTAAGTCGTAGCAGGCCTCGTGTGGGCCTACCATCTACCACGGGGTTTCAGCCGGTTAACGCCGTTAACTGCGAGTTAACGCCGTCGGCCACGTGTCAGTTTGCATGACGTCGGCAGTCAACGGGCTCCCGAAAACACATCTGCAACGGTCCGATTTTTCGTGGCGGAAGGGCGCCCGAACGCGACAGACCGAGCAAAAACGTGGTAGGACTTTGCCTGATGCAGTTTCGACCATAGAACCCATATCGTCGGGTTAGGCCCATAGGCGACAAAAAATGGCCCTTAGTGGACGATTTTGGGACGTTGTCTATTTGAACTTTTCTTGTAGTGTCCACCACCACACAATCGTGCTGCTGGGATTTCGAGGGGATCTACCACCTCCGGCTGCCCGTTGGAATGGGGAGAGGAAGGACGTCATCGACACCGTACGTGTGACCGAGTACGGAAGTGCTGCCATATTGCAACACTGGAAGGATCGTCTACATCAACCAGGAGATCTGATCTCGTTAAGGCTTTGGAATTACGAGGGTTAGTTTCTCATCTATCTCGTTGCTCCGATCTCATAGATTAGATCTTGGCTTTTCATAGATTGGATCTTGGATTTATTAGTCTTTGCGGTAGAAATTTTTTGTTTTCCATGCATCGAACCCTACAGTAGCTTCATATGCATCGATTTAGAGACCTAGCTATTTTCTATATATTATGCATGTAAAAATAATATCGGAATTTCCACCATGATTCGAGCACCACAGCCTCCAAACGATGCCGATGCCGATATCGGCATGGTCGGAGCAGCTATGCTCGCCGCCACTCGCTAGGTCACCGTCGGGATGCACCCTCAATCCCGTCCCCTCATTCGATCACTGACACACCAGAGATTCCGCCGAGGCCAATGACGAACGTACATGCTGATGCCAATGCCGAACCTGCACGCCGCCGTGGGCACAACCACGCCGCCCCACTATGCTGGACGCCACAGACCACCGCGGGGTCTTTCCTGTCGCCACCGCACTCCCGTAGCACCCATGTATACACGCCAGAAAGGAGAGACATTAGTTTTATCTACATTGCTCGCGTTCGTGTCCCACACCGTTAGTCAAAGTGTTGAGGTCGTCGTCGATGTCCTCGACCATTTCTTCTCTTCTTTGCATGGTTAAACACGTCAATGCGTCTGGTCTCGCCTCATGCAGTTCTTTGTGGACATCGATCTCATTTCGGCACCCCACGGGCCACCTCCTCCGTGCCATCGCTATAGAGCTCTGTTTAAAAATCTAATCCTACCCGTGTATTGCCCCTTGTATCAGCGTCATGGCCCCACTTGTCATTCGATATACCGAATACCCACTCGTCCACGTTTTGGTCAGGGATACGACGATGCTTACGGTCAAACAAAGATGGATGGTCTGACATGTCTTTGCGGGCTCTACGTGGCCCCACTAGTCAGCAGATAACGGTCAAAGTTGTTAACCCGTCGGGCAACCTGCCGTTCCAGCACTTGTGAGGGTTTCAGACAAGGGCTTGGACAAAACTGAGGAAAAACTAAGGTGCTGGGAAAACTGAGTACAACTAAGGACCCGAGGGCACGAAAATAGATATCCCTTTAAACTATATGTAAGCCAACACTTGCGTAAGGGGGCTCGTCTAGTGTGCACTAGTTTCCATTAGCACCAATAAATTTCAATCTTGACAAGTTCTCGGAAGAAAAAAATTGATTCACATATGGCCTATCATGTATGAACATTATTGGGATTCAAACTATACATAGATGGCCAACACTTGTGCAAGGCGGGGTCCTCTAATGTGCACTAGTTTCCATTAGCACCGATAAATTTGAATCTTGACAAGTTCTCGGAAAAAAATTGCTTCACACATATGCCCTATCATGTATGAACATTATTGGGATTCAAACTATATATAGATGGCCAATACTTGCGCAACGGGGTCCTCTAGTGTGCACTAGTTTCTTTTAGCACTGATAAGCTTGAATTTTGACAAGTTATTGAAGAGACTTGTTTCGCGATTGTTGGCCTATATCATGCATATACGAACATTTTTGGGATTCAAACTTTATAGATGGCCGACACTTGTGAAAGGGCGGGGGTCCTCTAATTAATGTGCACTAGCTAGATTCCATTAGCACCGATAAACTTGAATTTTGACAAGTTCTCGAAAAAACTTGCTTCACAATATAATATGGCCTACCACATGTGTATAAACATTATTGTGATTCAATCTATAGATGGTGGCAAACACACTTGCGCAAGGGTCGGGGTCCTCTAATGTGTGCAATAGTAGTTTCGATTAGCATCGATAAAGTTGTATTTAATTTTGAAAGTTCTCAAAAAACTTGCATATGGCCTATCATGTATGAACATTCATCGGATTCAAACTAGATGTCCAACAATTGCGCAAGGGGGTCATCTATAAATATGTGCACTAGTGTACATTTGGCACAGGTAAACTTGAATATATTTTTTTTTACGAGTTCTCGAAAAAACTTGCTCCCGATATATGGCCTATAGCAATATATACCATGTGTATATGGACATTCGTTGGGGTTCAAATTAAACTATATAGATGGCCAACACATGCACAAATTACAAGGGGTCCTCTAATTAATTAATGCATATGCATGCACTAGCTAGCTACATACTTTCGATTAATTAGCACCGATAAACTTGAATTTTGACAAGTGTTCTCTCAAGTATGAACATTAATTAAGTCTTGAGATTCAAGCTAGCTAGCTAGGCCAACGACACCTGCACATCAACCCTTGCTAAACCCTAAACTGGCCTAAACCTTAATAAACCCTAACCCCTAATAACTCCTAATTAAACCCTAAACCCTATAACTAGACCAACAACACTTAATTGCGCATCAATCAGGTCGGGGGGCCCGCGGTCCTCTAAATGTGCACTAGGTAGTTTCCATTAGCCCTAAAGCCTAAACCATATATATATAATTAACCAACCCTAGCTAATTAAAGCCTAATTAAAACACATAACCCCTAGCTAATAACCCAATCTAGCTAATAAAACCTGCTCTATAGCTAGTAAACCTAGATTGACCCCAATTAATATATATGGCCTGAACATTTTTGGGATTCATTAATTATATAATTAGCACTGATAAATTAATTAACTTGAATTTTGACAAGTTTTCTCGAATGAAAACAAACTTTAATCTGCCTCACAATATAATATATATACACAAAATTAACATGCATGCATGTATGGCCTACCATCAATGCATATATATATATATATATGTATGTATATATAAACAATCTTGGGGATTTCAATCTCTCTCTCTAGCTCTCTCTCTCTCTCTCTCTCTCTCTTGTGAACTTCCTGGGTGTTTCGAAGCGAACTTCTTGATGGACCACCAGAGTTGCATGTTCGTGCGGATAGTATTTTTATGTTGATTTTTGAACCGCTTACGGAATGATGCATATAATATACCGTTGGATTCGTATGGAAATTTCGCAGCTTTTTCATGTTAAATGTTTTTCCAAATTATGTATTTTTAAAAACTAATTTTAAATATACAAAACAGCATTTCCGCGGATTTCTCGGTTTTCGTGCGGTTATGGGGGTTTAATTTTCAAATGCTTTATCGGATTGATGCATATGATACGCCGTTGGAAATCTGTTGATTAGGCGCAACTTTTTGTATAGAAATTTTTTACAAATTCTCTACTTGTGTAAGAGCAGATTTGAAAATACGTGATTACGCTTTCCGAAATACTATGTTTTTCGTACTTGTTTTTTGGGGCTTATTTCCGAACCACTTGTCGAATTTTCCAAATGATATTGTGCTCGAAAAGATATTAGGCTTGGCGACCCAAATGGTTCTTTTCTTGAAACCACTTTGAGTTCCAACAAACTTGGCAAACACATTGCCATCCTTATCCTTACTAAGAGTAATCATCATCAACAATGATAGGGTTGGATAAGGTACCACCTAAACATGAAGAAGCGAAGTGCCCTTCTCACGGCATAAGTAGCAAGTGTTCCCCTTTCTCTTCTTTATTGATTTCTTCTCTTGGGGAACTTTATCTTGATTCTTCTTGGGAAGTGGCCTATCTTCAACTTGAGGTCGAGCATGAGCTTGACCTTGACCTTGTGGCCGTTTCCCTTGTTGTTTCTCACTCAAGTGCTTCTTCTTCTTCAATGGGCATGATCTAACATGATGTCCTTCAACCTTGCACTTGAAACAAACCAACTTGGCCGGATCCTTGACTTTGTCTTGGCCCTTCTTCTTGTTGCTCTTGCTCTTGGACTTGTTCTTGTTATTGGAGTTGAATCCAAGTCCACTCTTGTCATTGGGGGATTGTTGCACACTTAGCATCTTGTCAAGTGCGGATTTCCCTTCTGTTATCACCAGAATTTGACCGAGTTAGAGGTGGGCCGCGATCAAGATGGGTTTAAAGAATATACATGGAAGAAATACGTGAATCGGCCTTGTGTACCAAGTTTGGGCTAATTGCCCGTGTATCTGTACCATAATAGGATACGTGTACGTTAGGAGTTAGAGTTTTACCCGTGCACGGTTAGGTGCACGCTTGAGTTAGAAAGTCCCCTGGACTATAAATATGTATCTAGGGTTTATGAAATAAACAACAACCAACGTTCAACACAAACAAATCTCGGCGCATCGCCAACTCCTTCGTCTCGAGGGTTTCTCCGGTAAGCACCATGCTGCCTAGATCGCATCTTGCGATCTAGGCAGCACAAGCCTACCCACGTTGTTCATGCGTTGCTCGTGCTTGAAGCCTTTTTGATGGCGAGCAACGTAGTTATCTTAGATGTGTTAGGGTTAGCATTGTTCTTCGTATCATATGTTGTAGTAGTGCAACCCTTATACATCTAGCCGCCCTTACACCTGTCTTAGGTGTAGGGGCGGCACCCCGCTTGATCATAGTTTAGTAGATCCGATCCGTAACGGTTGCTCCTTGTTCTTCAAGGATTAGTTTAACATCCGCAATAGTTAGGCCTTACAAAGGGTTGGAGGATCCAGCGGCGTGTAGGGTGTAGTTTGCTAGCCCTAGACAGGATGTTCCGGGGATCAACCTCGTGTTGGTTTTTAGGCCCTGTCTAGGATCGGCTTACGGTCACCGTACGCGAGCGCGAGGCCCAATCGTGAGTAGGATGATCCGATTAATTATGCGGTGAAAACCCTAAATCGTCGTAGATCGTTTTAACTTTATCTTGATCAAGCAGGACCACCATATATTCGGACACCTTGTACGAATCATGGGTGGATCGGCTCTTTGAGCCGATTCACGAGACAACCCGAGAGCCGATCGAGGCTCGTATTTAACGTTTACGTGTATGCCATGCAGAAAACTAAGCGAGGCATCATCCAACACCTTCCTGACCAGGTATAGGTCAGGTGGCACGCCCTTGCGATAGCATCGGACGTGTGACCAGGAGGCTTTGTGGGCCGTCGCTCTGAGGGACCGGGGCCAGCCGCAGCCCTAGTTGTTCCCGGCTCTACGGTGTTGCCGGTCGCTGCCCGCCGGTGGGTTTCGACCGCAACACATTCGGCATGCCCGGTGGGACGATCTTCGACATCCACCGCATCGCCATCTACATCCGAGATGGCGGAAAGCACTCCGGTCAAGTACGAGGATCCGGCCGACGAGCTCAAGAAGAAGCATGACGAGATCAAGGCGGTCCTCGAAGCCGAACTCATCGGCTCTTTCCACGAGAACCCGCTCCCATGGCGTCGGGTGGAAGGGGTTCTCACCGAAGGCGCACTCGATGGAGTGGACCTGTCCGCCCGTCGAGAAGAACGCACCAGGTCGCTGCGTCGGGAGATCAACTACATGGTGGCTCATTCGCTGCACCGCCACTCCGAGAGCCCGGTAAACACTTTGGAGCGTGTCGCTCCGCGCGTGGTCCGGGAAATGATGAGCCATCGGTATTCTCCGTCGGGACCAGCTACGGGGACTTACAAAGGAGAGATGCCACTCCAGTCCCATCCTCCGCTGCCGTTCGCATGGGCAGCACCAGAAGTGCCGAACTCATCGGCATATGTCGTCTACAAGATTGGTGGCGATCCTAGTGACTACCAATTCCTACCTGAGGCACCCAAGGAGATCCCGCACGGATACGCGTGCGCATACGTACCAGACTGCAGTACCTGGGCACTCTCGAACCAGGCTGCGACAGCAGGGGCTCCGGAACAGCGAGGAGGAACGTCGGGGGCGGATCTTCGAAGCAAACGTGGTTAGCTAAGTACGCCACTCCGACAAACCTCCGGAGCCCAGCTCCTGCAGCTTGGCTCGGAACCGGAAAAGCAAGCATGGCTGGCTAAGTATGCCACCCCGGCGAATCTTCAGGGTTCGACACCTTCAGCCATCACCGCGGATCAGATTTGTACAATTCTGAAAGATCAGTTCGGCATGATGCCGAAAAGGAAGACTGCTAAGGCTACGGAGGGGAGCTGAAAAGGGAGGCCGTCGTCTTTTACAGGGTTTGGACCGTCCTGTTGCTACAAGAAAGGGAAGAAGACTGGATTCTCAAAATAGCCGATGAACAATCATCGGCTATAGATTTGCGGAGTGTCGAATCACAGTCTGAATTTGAGAAGTGCTTGACTGACGGTCTAATCGATACCTGAGTCCGGCTTCATGGGCATCTAAGAAGAGGAGGGTCTGATTCGTTGCTATCAGCCTTGGTGAGGCGAGCTGAAGGATTGAAATTGAACTAATCGAAAGATAAATCGGGAGAACAATTTTCATTAGTTCAAAGGGGCAGCTTTACAAGAAAGAGCCGATGGCTCTCAAAAGAGGGATCTGGTGCCTAGTGCACTGCTGCTACTAGTCCTACTCTACTAGTCGTCGCTGTCCTCATCGTCGCCGTCGTCAACGTCGTCGGTGCTGCTCCCGGGAACCTCCTCGTCGCTGCTGCCCCAGCCGTCAGCCGGAGCCTCCTCCTCCTCGTCATCATCATCATCCTCGCTGTCCGCCCAAGTGCGGAAGCGCTTCGTAGGCGGATACCCAGCGGAAGAGGAGGAATCATCTTCCTCCTCTTCCTCTTCTCCTTCCTCGTCGTCATCGTCGTCCTCGCTATCCGCCCACATGCGGGAGCGTTTCTTCGGCGGGAGCCCGGCGGAGGGGAGGCCTTGGTCTTCTCTACTTCTCCTTCTTTCTACTCATTGTCAGAGGAGATGGGGTTCGCCCGGAGTGGAGGTCGTCCTATTTCTTGTTCTTCGGCGACGATTGGAGGGGGAGGCCTGAGGGGGAAGAGGGAGAGGAAGACATTGCTACAGGGGGAGAGGGTTTTTTGGCGCTGGTGGACAGAACAGAGCAAGGGGATGGAGTGGTGAACCGTTTGGCGCAGATAAATAAGGGGAGTGTAGTGGAGATTTAATGCCATGACGGTTCTCGAGGATGTTATGCCGAAATTATCAATTCGTGCAGAGAAGCCCAGGGGGCAAGGCGAAATGATGGAAGATTCTGCGGCAGCTCTGCTCTGCCATGACATGACCCGACGAAAGAAAGGCGTAATGATTTTGGAAATGTCATTTCCAAAACCAGGGGGGCATGTGTTATCACCAGAATTTGACCGAGTCAGAGGTGGGCCGCGATCAAGATGGGTTTAAAGAATATACATGGAAGAAATACGTGAATCGGCCTTGTGTACCAAGTTTGGGCTAATTGCCCGTGTATCTGTACCATAATAGGATACGTGTCTGTTAGGAGTTAGAGTTTTACCCGTGCACGGTTAGGTGCACGCTTGAGTTAGAAAGTCCCCTGGACTATAAATATGTATCTAGGGTTTATGAAATAAACAACAACCAACGTTCAACACAAACAAATCTCGGCGCATCGCCAACTCCTTCGTCTCGAGGGTTTCTCCGGTAATTGCGATCTAGGCAGCACAAGCCTACCCACGTTGTTCATGCGTTGCTCGTGCTGAAGCCTTTTTGATGGCGAGCAACGTAGTTATCTTAGATGTGTTAGGGTTAGCATTGTTCTTCGTATCATATGTTGTAGTAGTGCAACCCTTATACATCTAGCCGCCCTTACACCTGTCTTAGGTGTAGGGGCGGCACCCCGCTTGATCATAGTTTAGTAGATCCGATCCGTTACGGTTGCTCCTTGTTCTTCAAGGATTAGTTTAACATCCGCAATAGTTAGGCCTTACAAAGGGTTGGAGGATCCAGCGGCGTGTAGGGTGTAGCTTGCTAGCCCTAGACAGGGATGTTCCGGGGATCAACCTCGTGTTGGTTTTTAGGCCCTGTCTAGGATCGGCTTACGGTCACCGTACGCGAGCGCGAGGCCCAATCGTGAGTAGGATGATCCGATTATGCGGTGAAAACCCTAAATCGTCGTAGATCGTTTTAACTTTATCTTGATCAAGCAGGACCACCATATATTCAGACACCTTGTACGAATCATGGGTGGATCGGCTCTTTGAGCCGATTCACGAGACAACCTCGAGAGCCGATCGAGGCTCGTATTTAACGTTTACGTGTATGCCATGCGAGAAAACTAAGCGAGGCATCATCCAACACCTTCCCGACCGGGTATAGGTCAGGTGGCACGCCCTTGCGATAGCATCGGACGTGTGACCAGGAGGCTTTGCGGGCCGTCGCTCTGAGGGACTGGGGCCAGCCGCAGCCCTAGTTGTTCCCGGCTCTACGGTGTTGCCAGTCGCTGCCCGCCGGTGGGTTTCTGACCGCAACACCTTCATGACGCTTTTCCAAGTCTTTCTTCAAAGAAAGGACTTGGGCCTCGAGCTCTTTGATTTCCTCTACATGGTTAGTAGAAATACAAGTACTAGTGGAAGTAGAAGCTTCATTGTTAGAGCAACAAGGCAAAGCAAAAAATCCACCACAAGGTGTGTCACTAGTTTGACTAGATGGATTACAAGAACTAGCACATGGCAATATAGCATTTGTAGTAGAGATTGTGCTAATGTCCACATGAGGCTCACAAGATGTTACCTTAGTGATATTAGCCTCATGAGCTAACTTTAGCCCATCATAGGAAATTAGAAGATCATTATGAGAGCTTGAGAGCTTTTTATGACTTTCTTCCAATTCCCTATAATTGCTAGTTAGCAACTCAAGTTGAGCCCTTAGCTCAACATTCTCCTCTAAGGTAGATGCTTCACAAGAATTAGAGCTAGTAGCACAAGCATCATCAATAGATTTTTCATTTTCAAGCTCATAGGATTCAATTTTTTGTGTAAGCATAAAATTAGTATGCTTCTCATCTTTTAGCTCATGCTTGAGGAGAGTGAATCTCCTTTTCCCATTTTCAACATGGGACTCCAACTCCACTATGGTTTCCCTTATTTATTCAAGGTTTCCATAGAGTGTTCGAGATTAGCACGAGCTTCTTTATTACCACGAAGAGAAGCATAAACCATTGCCATATCATGCACCAAGGTATTATATTCTTCATCATTATCATCATCGTCACTCTCATCATTAGAGGAAGTGTTAGGAGTCAAAGTAGGAGATACCTTTGATCCATTTGCCATAAGGCACGTGTGCATACCGGAGGATGAAGATGAAGATATTCTTGAATCCTCATTTCAAATCATTTCTTGATCCATAGAGTGTTCGGTTTCCTCTACATTGTTAGTTAACAAGCAACTAGAGGAAATAGAAGCATTTTGATTATGGGAGCAAGACAAGGCAAGCATATCATCATGAGATCTATGTAAGCAATTTACACATGATATGCAAGGACTATCAACACAAGCATGTAGATTATTTTCAATGCTAGATGTGTTTAAGTCCAAAGAGGAATCATTGCAATGAGATAGAGATGAAGAATCATCACTATTGAGCACAATATCATCATTGCAATTTTCCTCACCACTCACCATATCATTACCTCGTGTCTTGCAACACGTTGGTGAAGTGGAAGTAGATGATAAATCATCACGGCCGGAGGTGGAAGCAACTTGGAGCTCTTCATGATGTGAAGGGGTAGAGAGCTCCTCGGAGACACCACCGATCAAATGAGAAATGGATCCACCAAACATTTCTTTAAGCTTGATCCACATCTCATGAGACGACTTTCGCTTTATATATATCAAGAACCTACGAAAATCGGGTCTCGAGGAGAATAAAAGATCATTAGAAACTAGAGCTTCAAGATGTAAGTTTTTCTCATCCTCTAAAGATAGCTTTTGAGGATCCATCGGAGGAGAAAACCTACATCTAGAAATTGCTCAATGTTTGGACACAAGGTCCGAAGATTGCAAAGCAAGCAATTTCGCCACAAAAGATAATTTGTGCCAACAAAGATAATTGTGTCATTGTGCACTAAATTACTAGCTGACATCTTTACTCTCAAGGCGGTGAAGCCTTAAACAAGGAGAGACCTTGCTCGATACCAAGTGAAAGATCGAGATGTCGCGTAGAGGGGGGTGAATAGGCAATTACAAACTCTTGCGGATTTGTCTTGTAAGAATGCGGAATTAAACTAACGTTTAGTTTACAAGCACAAACCCTAAATATGCTAAGCTCAACTAAGTGTAACAATGGCAACTAGAGCTAAGCAAGATAGGCACAAGATATATGTAGCACAAGTGATAGCAAGATATATGTACTTCAAGCACGATGGCTATCACAAGGAAAGAGAGCTCGGGTATAGAAATAACCGAGGCACGCGGAGACGAGGATGTATTCCCGTGTTCCCTTCCTTTGCAAGAAGGTACGTCACGTTTGGAGGAGTGGAGGTCCCACGAAGGATTCCCCGCGCCACGAAGGCTCACCCTATTCTCCGAACCACACCCACGAAAGATAATGGCCCTTTCCTTATGGTTAGCTTTTCCTCCGCTCCGGAGATGGCAAGCTCCACAACCACTTCACAAGCTCCACGAAGGAGAAGCCCGGGCCCCTTCACAATCTTCCACGAAGAGATCACCGGGGCACCAACCAAGCCAACTAGGAGGTCTCCCTCCAAGAGTAACAAGCTCACGGTCTCTCACTCGAACTAATCGTGGTGGAGAGCTCAACACTATGCAATGATGCAAAGCAAGAACACTAGAGGTGTTCAAGTCCTTCACACTCAAATCCCACCCAAGCAACAAATGTTAAGATGAGATTGGAGAGGAAGAACAATGGGGAAAGTCAACAAAAGACTCCAAGATCTAGATCCCAAGAGTTCCCCTCACTTAGAGGAGAAATGGATTGGTGGAAGTGTAGATCTAGATCTCCTCTCTTAGATCCCTCAAGAATGAGCAAGAATCATGGGGGAGACAAGAGAGAGAGCAAGTTCTTCAAATGCAACAATGGAGGAGAGAGAATGGGAAGAACTTCCTTGCTCAAGGTGGAAGAAGGCTATTTATAGCTAGGGAGCAAATAAAACCGTTGGGGGAAAAAGACAGAGAAAACGGGCAGGAAATCGGGCCAGAAAAGTGCCCCAGCCGGTGGCCCAGCCGGCTGACCGGGGCTGAGGCCGGACAGGCGGCTCGGGATCCGGCCCAGCCGGACCTGCGGCCGGGCGGAGCGGCGCGCCGCGCTGTGCGGCGGATAGGCTAGGCCGCGCGGGGAGCTGGCCGCGCCGGTGGGCCGCGCGGGAGCCGGCCGCGCCGGGTGGGCCGCGCGGGCGGAGAAGGCCCGGCCGGCCGGAGGCCGGTCGGGCGGGCGGAGTGCCGAGTGGGCCGGCGACCGCGGGCCCGGGTCCGGACAAGAACGGGGCCGCCTCGATAGGCGCCCGGCTGGCGTCGGCGCCCGGGCCGGTTTCGGCCGGGTGGGCCGGCGTGTGGGCCGGTCGGAGCCGATCGGCCGGCCGGCAGCCCCCCCTTTCTTTTTCTTTTCTTTTTATTCTTTTCTCCTTTTTCCCTTTTCTTTAATAGCAAATGCTCCCGAACTCCGATTCGAATGAAACCAGTTTTGTTTGAAAGATAAAAACAAATGCTATCCTATAGAAAGTGAAAACACAAAGAATGTGTAGGAGGGGATTTTATCATGAATATAAAGGATAGAACCTTATATCATGAATAACCAGGTAAAATCACCCAACCTCGAAAACGCAATAGAAGATGCATGCGAACTCCGTTTTCGATGAACTTGGGCTTGTTGTAAAGCTAGCAACAAGCTCAAGAACCTTACACATAGAACCACCAAGAAGCAATAAGGATATGCAAAGTATGCAAAGGGTTGAGCTCCCTAAGACGATGTGATCAAGTTACCCAACCGAAAGCCCCTCTTAATAGTGCGGCTATCTATCCTATAATCCGGTCTCCCATCCACCACCTTGAGACCGGTAAAAGGAAAACCTATCATGGTCATACCTTTGCCTTGCGCATCCCGCTTGATCTTGATGATAACTCTTCAAGCTCTACACAAGCCAGAATGCCTCACTTGATCAATGTTGCTTTGTGAAGACTCACAAATGCTCCCCCATACACTATGATGGGAAAGCTCCATTGATGCACATCTTCACATTTCCATTATCACCAAATGGACGGCAAGCTTCAAGCATGTGATCCACTCAAGATGCTCATCTTGAACTTGCCCAACTCAACCTTGTATCTTCTCATACTCTATCATACTATCTTGAGATGTATATAAAGAATTCTTCACTTGGAATCAAGCTCTCAAGATCTTGATCATCCATTGCTTATCACATAAGATAGAGTATGGCTAATATTGAGTTCCACATAAGAACTCCATCTTCATTTCTTCTTCTTGATCATATCACATATATATCTTCAAATCGATGATCTTGATGCCAATACACAAGGTGTATCTTTATCTTCATGGCATCCATACTTGAATCATTGCAACACTAAAAAGACTCCACTTCACTTCCTTTCATCTCATTGCCTTTTAGTGACCACCACACAAATAAAATAGAAATTTGCATGAACACTTGCTCTCTTGAGTTACTCCACTTCACTTCCTTTCATCTCATTGCGTTCTACTTTATTGCACTTTACTTGTCTTGCATTTTACTTCTTGCATTTTAATCTCAGCACTTGTAGTTTCTTAGTAAAAATCTCTTTACACACACACCATATCTCCTAGCTTTGCATAGAAGGCCATATACGAGGGTTATAGGGATTTAGAGAATAGATAGTTTACCTTCAGCTCCTGGTGGGTTCAGACACTCAAATACTTATCGAATTGTACTGTGGTGATCCCCTGCACTTGGGGGTTATCATGTACTTGCAACCATCAGCACTGTTGAGGTGCCAGCCACAGGGAAGAAACATGTCGTTCTGCTCGCATGGGTCCGCTTCTGCCCAGCGCCGCAGGCACTCCAGCATGTGCGCTCCTGCCGATCGGGCTGCCGGTGACGTGCCACGCCCGCACATCACTTATTGTCAGAGGAAATCTTTTGCACGCTCGTCGGCTTCTTTAGCTATGTGACGCCCCGGAACCGGTATCCTGAGGATCCCAGCGAACCCGCCGAAATCCGCACGATATCGATTCAGAGACGCCCTCCGACACAACGTGTGCGACGGATCACACACGTGATGCCGGAGGAATTAACACGAGCGGTAACATTACAACAGGATTACAATAGAACCCACAAGATACATATATTACAACAACGACTCCAACGAGTCAAGATACAAATAGGTACATACAAAGATCCATATCATACGAGAAGATCAAATACGTCCGAGTACGGACAAGATACAAATTGGACTAAGAGTCCCGAAGATAACCAGATGGCGTCCATAACCCCGCCCGAGGCCAAGCCGGAAGGGTAACCTTGCTAACGTCGTCATCTCGTACCTGTCAAAGTCGGGCCATCGGTTGCCGACAAAAGGGAGGAAGCAAAAGAGAAAGGGAAAAGGCGAGAGTAAGTACCAAGGAACGAACTCCGGCACGTACTTAGCGAGACTGGAAATGGCTATGCTCGCCGAGCGAGTATAAATCTATATCGCCTGGGGCTATATGGTAGGTTTAGCGGCAGCAAAACTATAACCAATAGAGACACGCTACAACATCCGTCTAATCAGAGAAGATAAGAGAGCGCATAAGGTAACAGATAAATACTACACAAACATAACCTGACTCGATTACACATATCCCCTCCAACAAATGCGAAGAGGCAATGTAAAAGGCACTCAACGGTGGACAAATTTTATTAGGTATCGGTTGTGGTAATGCTATGTTACTACGCAAGTTATTAGCAGATTATTAACAACAAGTATAAGGTGTAAGTTGTTCTATGATCAAGCTATGCAATTCCAAGTCGTCCATAACCGCGGACACGGCTTATCGATAAGATGTACACCCTGCAGGGGTTGCCCAAATGTAACCATACGCATGCTCGACCCACTTACGACAGGTGGATGTCTCACAACAAGACCGTTCCCAGCTCAACAAGAAAGTCTAGGGGGCCACCCGACTAAGCTACCCGTAACGAAGTCCGGCCGTACTCGAGCGGACTCGGGGTTTGCGTTAACGGCTAGGCGTGCAAACCACACGCTTCGCTAAACGTTCCGCGGGGTACAGTACGAGAATATAAACACCCGAAGGCAACAGGAAGTAAACACCCGAAGGCAACGATGAGGTAAAGCATGTCATACATGGCATAGGCAAATAAAACCAAGGTTGTGGCCCCCTTTTCAACTGACTTGAGAAAAGGTAAAGGGTGAGGGGGGGTCCCAATAATCGTCCCCACGCATGGGTAGAGCGCTCAATCTCGGAACAGATAACAAGAACTCGGGTCCTAGGGGACATTAGCGAGTCAAAGTTCCGATGCTTTCGCAAAGGGGCTCACAGATGCCTCTGCTTACAATTTTAGTTGTTAACAATTAAATAGAGCATGTGTATCTCCAACAACTGATATAGCATGTGATAACCTCCCAACAACCCAACATATCTCGATAACAGATCGAGATAAACAACAGATCCTAGACACGCCTACGACTCGCAAGACTCAAACATCAAGCAACGGCTATGGTTAAGGAATGATACATATAGGATTATTAGGGTAAACAAGTGGAATAGGACACGTGACTCAGTAAAGAAGCGCAACATAAGGATAGCAATGCGAGGGAGAGAGTAAAATAGGTGAAGAGAGAGGGCTCGCCTGTGAAAAGCTGCAGAAGAACTTGTCGGAGAACTCGTCGTATCTCACATCAACACTTCGCGATCCTATCCGGGAAGAAGCAAATGCTGGAACACACAACGGATGCAAATCTTATAACTACGGATGAAGAACCGGCATGCTCAAGATGATATGCATGACATGGCACATATGATGCGATGCACTTATCCAATTTATTCGGAGTCGGATCCCCGGACAAACAATTAGGGTTGAAGTTGCATTTCTACCGACAAAGTTAAAGGTTGCTTAACATGGCAGTAGCATGGCAAGGGTGATCTATTTTAGATTTAAGCGGAGCGGGGAAACCCTAGTCGGTGTCCAAAATACTCCGGTGTTGTACTTAGGGTGAAACATACACGAGCTAACACGAGCGACATTATGCGAGATGCAAACAGAGATATGGATGGCATATTAATGTTCCTTGCATTTTTCTGATCAAAATTGATATAGAACACTTTTTATTTCGAGTTACGGTTTAGTAGATATGATTTTTGCAAGATAAAAGCATTTGCAGCAATTTTCAGAAAAACAGGGAAAGGAAAAACTGTTTTATACCGAAGAGAGGCTAGCCACAGAGGATGACGCGTGGGTCCGCGCGACACGTCAGCGCCAGCACGGCGAAGGCCAAAAAAAGGGGTTTTATCTCGCGCGCCAGGGAAATCGAACACAGGCATGCGCGGGAGAGGATCAGGATGGTAGCCAGTGTCCTGCTGTATCGAGTTTGGTACAACACAGGACGCGAACAAGATATTGGGAGGCACACGGTTAACTGAAGATTGTGACACTTGGAACTGAAGATTGACACATGCAGACGTTTTCGAGCACAGATTTTAAAGCAGCGAGAAAGAAGAATTTGGACAGCCAATTGAGGAAATCTCGACGAGTTGAGCTTGCTGGTGGTGCCAAGATTCGATGGGTGGTGGTGTGGTTCACTTTGGTGCGTTGTGTCGCCGGCAGTGAGCTTTGGAAAACGAGACCGTGTCACAAACGAGGAACAGTAAAAACAGAAACTCGTTTTCTGGACCGAAGTTTGCTTGATGATGGCGTCGTGTACAGGCATCGAAACTAGGTGACTCCAAAACAAAAGTTGTAGATCTACGTCGGGGCTTTGCAACGGTGCCAAGATCTCGCGCAGAGGTGGAGTGGTTCGCCGGCGGGAAGCTTCGGAGGGTAGGCACCGTGACAGATGTAAAACATCTACTTTTTCTCTCGAACTCACTCAACTTCGCTCGATCTCTGCAGATCTGTTCGATCCAAGCATGTAGTAGCATGCAGGGGCGAGGCAAGGAGGTGTGCTCACCCTGGGGTCGTCGACGACGAGGTTGAGGCGTCGGAGATGATCGCCGGCGACGAAGAGGAAGAAGTGGCCGGGGTGTAGACGGGCAGAGGTGGTCAGGAGCGTGCCGAGCTTGGCGCTCCAGCCTCCGTGAAGACGACGTGGACGTAGAGGAGGGAGAGTAGATCCCGTTCCCGCGCTCAGGTGAGCTCGAGGTGGCCCATGGCATCGGCGGTGGAAGGTAGACGGCGGCGGTGGTGGTTTTCTCTCGGTGGGGTTTGGAAGGAGACAGGGATGGTGGCGGCGGCTTGGAGAGGGAAAAGAGGCTAGGGTTAGAGGACTGCCGGTGCTGCTGCTTAAAAGAGAAGGAGGGAGACCGGAGGATGGAGGGAGATGGCGACGTGGAGAGGCAGGAGCACACCATTGCCCGATACGAGGTTGCTTCGTCGACGTGGAAAGAAGAAGAGACGAGGGGTCCTCGTACCGATTGAGGTAAGTGGCCTTGGGCCAGGAGGTGGGCTTCGGTGGGAAAGAGAGAGGAAAAACTGGGCCTTCCGGCCAGATTTAGATAGGGTGTTTCTTTTAGAAAAGTTTTTTTTTTCCTTTTTATTTTGAAAACTGTTTTGAAACCACTTTTGAAAACAGACCAAAACAAATAAAGTTTTATTTTGAAAACATTTAAAAATAGTTTTAGTTGTTAGATATGTTTTAGGGTTAAGGTTTTGTTAAAAGAAAAGATAAGGGGAGATTATTATAAAACCATATGAGTGGAGAAAACAAAATAATTAAGGTTTCAAAATAGTTTTTAACTTGTAAAAAAAAAACCATGGGTGATATGATGCATGATGCATGATGATGCATAAAACAAAAATAACAAACAAATCTAATAGGGGTGCTACCCTGGGCCGTTACAATCGACACCACTAACAAGGAACCTCGCCCCGAGGTTCCACCTCAAGGTACGGGGGAGAGAGGTGAACTATCGGATATTCTGGCGACGTGTCGATCTCCTCGACACCACTAACAAGAATTGTTGCTCCAGTGTAGGACGGTCGACACCACCAACAAGGGTCGTTGCTCACGTCGACGATGACAACTCCGGAGAAAGAGAGGAAGGAGTAACAGTCACACGGATCCACCAATTCAGGTAACAAGAGCGAATAATAAGAGTAGTCGGTATGGTGATCAGCCCATCCCGCACTCAAAGTATTACTCTGCACATGAATAGGAGAGTCGTGTAACAGCTCCCAGAATTCTGATTGACGATATCAACAATCATTGTCAGCGAAGATACGACGAAGCCAAAGAACAAAGAATTGTAGCAAGATCAGAGAGGCATAGATGACATCAATGGAGAAGACGAAGGTTAGACGTCGGTGATGTTCTTCTGTCGGAAATCTTCGTGAGATCGGTCCTAATAGGTGAAGGCATAGATCGTCCAACCCACGTCGTAACCTAAGACTCGGAGAAACAGATAAGAGAGAAGACTCAAAACTCGCAAAGGTAAGAGGAGAAAGAATATAGATAAGGAGAAAAACAGAGCTTATCAGATCTATCCAACGAGTTTTCGTGAAAATAGTTTTCACACTAGACACAACGTTCGTTGGCAAGGTTATCCTAGAGGTCTGGACCGGTGGGGTACCGTCAACCCGAGGCTACGATACCAACTTGTGACGCCCGGAACCGGTATCCCGAGGATCCCGCCGAACCCGCCGAAATCCGCACGATATCGATTCGGAGACGCCCTCCGACACGACGTGCGCGACGAATCACACACGTGATGCCGGAGGAATTAACACGAGCGGTAACATTACAACGGGATTACAATAGAGCCCACAAGATACATATATTACAACAACGACTCCAACGAGTCAAGATACAAATAGATACATACAAAGATCCAAATCATACAGAAGATCAAATACGTCCGAGTACGGACAAGATACAAATTGGACTAAGAGTCCCGAAGATAACCGATGGCGTCCATAACCCCGCCCGAGCCAAGCCGGAAGGGTAACCTTGCTAACGTCGTCATCTCGTACTGTCAAAGTCGGGCCATCGGTTGCCGACAAAGGGAGGAAGCAAAAGAGAAAGGGAAAAGGCGAGAGTAAGTACCAAGGAACGAACTCCGCACGTACTTAGCGAGACCGGAAATGGCTATGCTCGCCGAGCGAGTATAAATCTATATCGCTCGGGGCTATATGGTAGGTTTAGCGGCAGCAAAACTATAACCAATAGAGACACGCTACAACATCCGTCTAATCAGAGAAGATAAGAGAGCGCATAAGGTAACAGATAAATACTACACAAACATAACCCAGCCGATTACACATATCCCCTCCAACAAATGCGAAGAGGCAATGTAAAAGGCACTCAACGGTGGACAAATTTTATTAGGTATCGGTTGTGGTAATGCTATGTTACTACGCAAGTTATTAGCAGATTATTAACAACAAGTATAAGGTGTAAGTTGTTCTATGATCAAGCTATGCAATTCCAAGTCGTCCATAACCGCGGACACGGCTTATCGATAAGATGTACACCCCGCGGGGGTTGCCCAAATGTAACCATACGCATGCTCGACCCACTTACGACGAGTGGATGTCTCACAACAAGACCGTTCCCAGTTCAACAAGAAAGTCTAGGGGGCCACCCGACTAAGCTACCCGTAACGAAGTCCGGCCGTACTCCGAAGCGGACTCGGGGTTTGCGTTAACGGCTAGGCGTGCAAACCACACGCTTCGCTAAACGTTCCGCGGGGTACAGTACAGTAATATAAACACCCGAAGGCAACAGGAAGTAAACACCCGAAGGCAACGATGAGGTAAAGCATGTCATACATGGCATAGGCAAATAAAACCAAGGTTGTGGCCCCTTTTCAACTGACTTGAGAAAAAGGTAAAGGGTGAGGAGGGTCCCAATAATCGTCCCCACGCATGGGTAGAGCGCTCAATCTCGGAACGGATAACAAGAACTCGGGTCCTAGGGGACATTAGCGAGTCAAAGTTCCGATGCTTTCGCAAAGGGGCTCACGAGATGCCTCCGCTTACAATTTTAGTTGTTAACAATTAAATAGAGCATGTGTATCTCCAACAACCGATATAGCATGTGATAACCTCCCAACAACCCAACATATCTCGATAACGAGATCGAGATAAACAACGAATCCTAGACACGCCTACGACTCGCAAGGCTCAAACATCAAGCAACGGCTATGGTTAAGGAATGATACATATAGGATTATTAGGGTAAACAAGTGGAATAGGACACGTGACTCAGTAAAGAAGCGCAACATAAGGATAGCAATGCGAGGGAGAGAGTAAAATAGGTGAAGAGAGAGGGCTCGCCTGTGAAAAGCTGCAGAAGAACTTGTCGGAGAACTCGTCGTATCTCACATCAACACTTCGCGATCCTATCCGTGAAGAAGCAAATGCTGGAACACACAACGGATGCAAATCTTATAACTACGGATGAAGAACCGGCATGCTCAAGATGATATGCATGACATGGCACATATGATGCGATGCACTTATCCAATTTATTCGGAGTCGGATCCCCGACAAACAATTAGGGTTGAAGTTGCATTTCTACCGACAAAGTTAAAGGTTGCTTAACATGGCAGTAGCATGGCAAGGGTGATCTATTTTAGATTTAAGCGGAGCGGGGAAACCCTAGTCGGTGTCCAAAATACTCCGGTGTTGTACTTAGGGTGAAACATACACGAGCTAACACGAGCGACATTATGCGAGATGCAAACAGAGATATGGATGGCATATTAATGTTCCTTGCATTTTTCTGATCAAAATTGATATAGAACACTTTTTATTTCGAGTTACGGTTTAGTAGATATGATTTTTGCAAGATAAAAGCATTTGCAGCAATTTTCAGAAAAACAGGGAAAGGAAAAACTGTTTTATACCGAAGAGAGGCTAGCCACAGAGGATGACGCGTGGGTCCGCGCGACACGTCAGCGCCAGCACGGCGAAGGCCAAAAAAAGGGGTTTTATCTCGCGCGCCAGGGAAATCGAACACAGGCATGCGCGGGAGAGGATCAGGATGGTAGCCAGTGTCCTGCTGTATCGAGTTTGGTACAACACAGGACGCGAACAAGATATGGTGAGGCACACGGTTAACTGAAGATTGTGACACTTGGAACTGAAGATTGACACATGCAGACGTTTTCGAGCACAGATTTTAAAGCAGCGAGAAAGAAGAATTTGGACAGCCAATTGAGGAAATCTCGACGAGTTGAGCTTGCTGGTGGTGCCAAGATTCGATGGGTGGTGGTGTGGTTCACTTTGGTGCGTTGTGTCGCCGGCAGTGAGCTTTGGAAAACGAGACCGTGTCACAAACGAGGAACAGTAAAAACAGAAACTCGTTTTCTGGACCGAAGTTTGCTTGATGATGGCGTCGTGTACAGGCATCGAAACTAGGTGACTCCAAAACAAAAGTTGTAGATCTACGTCGGGGCTTTGCAACGGTGCCAAGATCTCGCGCAGAGGTGGAGTGGTTCGCCGGCGGGAAGCTTCGGAGGGTAGGCACCGTGACAGATGTAAAACATCTACTTTTTCTCTCGAACTCACTCAACTTCGCTCGATCTCTGCAGATCTGTTCGATCCAAGCATGTAGTAGCATGCAGGGGCGAGGCAAGGAGGTGTGCTCACCCTGGGGTCGTCGACGACGAGGTTGAGGCGTCGGAGATGATCGCCGGCGACGAAGAGGAAGAAGTGGCCGGGGTGTAGACGGGCAGAGGTGGTCGGGAGCGTGCCGAGCTTGGCGCTCCAGCCTCCGTGAAGACGACGTGGACGTAGAGGAGGGAGAGTAGATCCCGTTCCCGCGCTCAGGTGAGCTCGAGGTGGCCCATGGCATCGGCGGTGGAAGGTAGACGGCGGCGGTGGTGGTTTTCTCTCGGTGGGGTTTGGAAGGAGACAGGGATGGTGGCGGCGGCTTGGAGAGGGAAAAGAGGCTAGGGTTAGAGGACTGCTGGTGCTGCTGCTTAAAAGAGAAGGAGGGAGACCGGAGGATGGAGGGAGATGGCGACGTGGAGAGGCGGGAGCACACCATTGCCCGATACTGAGTTGCTTCGTCGACGTGGAAAGAAGAAGAGACGAGGGGTCCTCGTACCGATTGAGGTAAGTGGCCTTGGGCCAGGAGGTGGGCTTCGGTGGGAAAGAGAGAGGAAAAGCTGGGCCTTCCGGCCAGATTTAGATAGGGTGTTTCTTTTAGAAAAGTTTTTTTTTCCTTTTTATTTTGAAAACTGTTTTGAAACCACTTTTGAAAACAGGACCAAAACAAATAAAGTTTTATTTTGAAAACATTTAAAAATAGTTTTAGTTGTTAGATATGTTTTAGGGTTAAGGTTTTGTTAAAAGAAAAGATAAGGGGAGATTATTATAAAACCATATGAGTGGAGAAAACAAAATAATTAAGGTTTCAAAATAGTTTTTAACTTGTAAAAAAAAAACCATGGGTGATATGATGCATGATGCATGATGATGCATAAAACAAAAATAACAAACAAATCTAATAGGGGTGCTACCCCGGGCGTTACAATCGACACCACTAACAAGGAACCTCGCCCCGAGGTTCCACCTCAAGGTACGGGGGAGAGAGGTGAACTATCGGATATTCTGGCGACGTGTCGATCTCCTCGACACCACTAACAAGAATTGTTGCTCCAGGTAGGACGGTCGACACCACCAACAAGGGTCGTTGCTCACGTCGACGATGACAACTCCGGAGAAAGAGAGGAAGGAGTAACAGTCACACGGATCCACCAATTCAGGTAACAAGAGCGAATAATAAGAGTAGTCGGTATGGTGATCAGCCCATCCCGCACTCAAAGTATTACTCCGCACATGAATAGGAGAGTCGTGTAACGACTCCTGAATTCTGATTGACGATATCAACAATCATTGTCAGCGAAGATACGACGGAGCCAAAGAACAAAGAATTGTAGCAAGATCAGAGAGGCATAGATGACATCAATGGAGAAGACGAAGGTTAGACGTCGGTGATGTTCTTCTGTCGGAAATCTTCAGAGATCGGTCCTAATAGGTGAAGGCATAGATCGTCCAACCCACGTCGTAACCTAAGACTCGGAGAAACAGATAAGAGAGAAGACTCAAAACTCGCAAAGGTAAGAGGAGAAAGAATATAGATAAGGAGAAAAACAGAGCTTATCAGATCTATCCAACGAGTTTTCAGAAAATAGTTTTCACACTAGACACAACGTTCGTTGGCAAGGTTATCCTAGAGGCTGGACCAGTGGGGTACCGTCAACCTGAGGCTCTGATACCAACTTGTGACGCCCCGGAACCGGTATCCTGAGGATCCCAGCGAACCCGCCGAAATCCGCACGATATCGATTCGAGACGCCCTCCGACACGACGTGCGCGACGAATCACACACGTGATGCCAGAGGAATTAACACGAGCGGTAACATTACAACAGGATTACAATAGAGCCCACAAGATACATATATTACAACAACGACTCCAACGAGTCAAGATACAAATAGATACATACAAAGATCCAAATCATACGTGAAGATCAAATACGTCCGAGTACCGGACAAGATACAAATTGGACTAAGAGTCCCGAAGATAACCAGTGGCGTCCATAACCCCGCCTGTGCCAAGCCGGAAGGGTAACCTTGCTAACGTCGTCATCTCGTACCTGTCAAAGTCGGGCCATCGGTTGCCGACAAAAGGGAGGAAGCAAAAGAGAAAGGGAAAAGGCGAGAGTAAGTACCAAGGAACGAACTCCGGCACGTACTTAGCGAGACTGGAAATGGCTATGCTCGCCGAGCGAGTATAAATATATATCGCCTGGGGCTATATGGTAGGTTTAGCGGCAGCAAAACTATAACCAATAGAGACACGCTACAACATCCGTCTAATCGAGAGAAGATAAGAGAGCGCATAAGGTAACGGATAAATACTACACAAACATAACCTGCACCGATTACACATATCCCCTCCAACAAATGCGAAGAGGCAATGTAAAAGGCACTCAACGGTGGACAAATTTTATTAGGTATCGGTTGTGGTAATGCTATGTTACTACGCAAGTTATTAGCAGATTATTAACAACAAGTATAAGGTGTAAGTTGTTCTATGATCAAGCTATGCAATTCCAAGTCGTCCATAACCGCGGACACGGCTTATCGATAAGATGTACACCCTGCAGGGTTGCCCAAATGTAACCATACGCATGCTCGACCCACTTACGACAGGTGGATGTCTCACAACAAGACCGTTCCCAGCTCAACAAGAAAGTCTAGGGGGGCCACCCGACTAAGCTACCCGTAACGAAGTCCGGCCGTACTCGAAGCGGACTCGTGGTTTGCGTTAACGGCTAGGCGTGCAAACCACACGCTTCGCTAAACGTTCCGCGGGGTACAAGTATGCGAATATAAACACCCGAAGGCAACAGGAAGTAAACACCCGAAGGCAACAGTAGGTAAAGCATGTCATACATGGCATAGGCAAATAAAACCAAGGTTGTGGCCCCCTTTTCAACTGACTTGAGAAAAAGGTAAAGGGTGAGGGAGGGTCCCAATAATCGTCCCCACGCATGGGTAGAGCGCTCAATCTCGGAACAGATAACAAGAACTCGGGTCCTAGGGGACATTAGCGAGTCAAAGTTCCGATGCTTTCGCAAAGGGGCTCGCGGATGCCTCTCGCTTACAATTTTAGTTGTTAACAATTAAATAGAGCATGTGTATCTCCAACAACTGATATAGCATGTGATAACCTCCCAACAACCCAACATATCTCGATAACAGATCGAGATAAACAACAGATCCTAGACACGCCTACGACTCGCAAGGCTCAAACATCAAGCAACGGCTATGGTTAAGGAATGATACATATAGGATTATTAGGGTAAACAAGTGGAATAGGACACGTGACTCGATAAAGAAGCGCAACATAAGGATAGCAATGCGAGGGAGAGAGTAAAATAGGTGAAGAGAGAGGGCTCGCTCGTGAAAAGTCGTAGAAGAACTTGTCGGAGAACTCGTCGTATCTCACATCAACACTTCGCGATCCTATCCGTGAAGAAGCAAATGCTGGAACACACAACGGATGCAAATCTTATAACTACGGATGAAGAACCGGCATGCTCAAGATGATATGCATGACATGGCACATATGATGCGATGCACTTATCCAATTTATTCGGAGTCGGATCCCCGACAAACAATTAGGGTTGAAGTTGCATTTCTACCGACAAAGTTAAAGGTTGCTTAACATGGCAGTAGCATGGCAAGGGTGATCTATTTTAGATTTAAGCGGAGCGGGAAACCCTAGTCGGTGTCCAAAATACTCCGGTGTTGTACTTAGGGTGAAACATACACGAGCTAACACGAGCGACATTATGCGAGATGCAAACAGAGATATGGATGGCATATTAATGTTCCTTGCATTTTTCTGATCAAAATTGATATAGAACACTTTTTATTTCGAGTTACGGTTTAGTAGATATGATTTTTGCAAGATAAAAGCATTTGCAGCAATTTTCAGAAAAACAGGGAAAGGAAAAACTGTTTTATACCGAAGAGAGGCTAGCCACAGAGGATGACGCGTGGGTCCGCGCGACACGTCAGCGCCAGCACGGCGAAGGCCAAAAAAAGGGGTTTTATCTCGCGCGCCAGGGAAATCGAACACAGGCATGCGCGGGAGAGGATCAGGATGGTCGCCAGTGTCCTGCTGTATCGAGTTTGGTACAACACAGGACGCGAACAAGATATGGTGAGGCACACGGTTAACTGAAGATTGTGACACTTGGAACTGAAGATTGACACATGCAGACGTTTTCGAGCACAGATTTTAAAGCAGCGAGAAAGAAGAATTTGGACAGCCAATTGAGGAAATCTCGACGAGTTGAGCTTGCTGGTGGTGCCAAGATTCGATGGGTGGTGGTGTGGTTCACTTTGGTGCGTTGTGTCGCCGGCAGTGAGCTTTGGAAAACGAGACCGTGTCACAAACGAGGAACAGAAAAAACAGAAACTCGTTTTCTGGACCGAAGTTTGCTTGATGATGGCGTCGTGTACAGGCATCGAAACTAGGTGACTCCAAAACAAAAGTTGTAGATCTACGTCGGGGCTTTGCAACGGTGCCAAGATCTCGCGCAGAGGTGGAGTGGTTCGCCGGCGAGAAGCTTCGGAGGGTAGGCACCGTGACAGATGTAAAACATCTACTTTTTCTCTCGAACTCACTCAACTTCGCTCGATCTCTGCAGATCTGTTCGATCCAAGCATGTAGTAGCATGCAGGGGCGAGGCAAGGAGGTGTGCTCACCCTGGGGTCGTCGACGACGAGGTTGAGGCGTCGGAGATGATCGCCGGCGACGAAGAGGAAGAAGTGGCCGGGGTGTAGACGGGCAGAGGTGGTCGGGAGCGTGCCGAGCTTGGCGCTCCAGCCTCCGTGAAGACGACGTGGACGTAGAGGAGGGAGAGGAGATCCCGTTCCCGCGCTCAGGTGAGCTCGAGGTGGCCCATGGCATCGGCGGTGGAAGGTAGACGGCGGCGGTGGTGGTTTTCTCTCGGTGGGGTTTGGAAGGAGACAGGGATGGTGGCGGCGGCTTGGAGAGGGAAAAGAGGCTAGGGTTAGAGGACTGCTGGTGCTGCTGCTTAAAAGAGAAGGAGGGAGACCGGAGGATGGAGGGAGATGGCGACGTGGAGAGGCAGGAGCACACCATTGCCCGATACAGGTTGCTTCGTCGACGTGGAAAGAAGAAGAGACGAGGGGTCCTCGTACCGATTGAGGTAAGTGGCCTTGGGCCAGGAGGTGGGCTTCGGTGGGAAAGAGAGAGGAAAAACTGGGCCTTCCGGCCAGATTTAGATAGGGTGTTTCTTTTAGAAAAGTTTTTTTTTCCTTTTTATTTTGAAAACTGTTTTGAAACCACTTTTGAAAACAGACCAAAACAAATAAAGTTTTATTTTGAAAACATTTAAAAATAGTTTTAGTTGTTAGATATGTTTTAGGGTTAAGGTTTTGTTAAAAGAAAAGATAAGGGGAGATTATTATAAAACCATATGAGTGGAGAAAACAAAATAATTAAGGTTTCAAAATAGTTTTTAACTTGTAAAAAAAAAACCATGGGTGATATGATGCATGATGCATGATGATGCATAAAACAAAAATAACAAACAAATCTAATAGGGGTGCTACCCTGGGCCGTTACAAGCTAGGATAGTGATGTAGCCCCGCCTATCGTCCACGCTACACCATGGCCAAGGAGTCCCCCAAGTGGACCAACAACACAAATCCCCGCCATATATTTCAAGGTGAACTCTTTCCTCTCTAGGGTCGACCTCAACACCAACTTGAATGGTATTCTACCTCATGCCTATCATCATGGTGTCTATAGGTGCCGACATCGACAAGGACCAAGAGAGAAGGAACTCCCATGGTGCGAGGAAGAGAGAAGAAGAAGAAGGAAAGAAGAGAAGAAGGAAGAGGAAGAAGAGGCGGGAGGAAGAGGCCCAGCCGGCCCGTAGGCCGGCCAACCGGGCCCCGAGGCCGGCCCGGCCGGTCCTGGGGCCGGCCGGACCGGCCCCGGACCGGATCCACCCCGACGACAACCGGGCGTCGTACCGACGCCAACCGGAGGGACGTTTGCGAACTTCCCGGCCTCGGGCGCCCGGTTGACCGGCCCCGGCACCGGACCGTCCGGTCCCAGTGCCGGTTGGCGTCCGGTTGACCGGATTTCACGGGTCCGACTCGACCGGAACCGCCCGAGTCGGTCCACCGCATACATATTCGACCCAAGTCGCCTTGTACCTCTACATAAGCACCTAGGTCATCCCCTTTACTCCTTAGACAAGATTTAGGCTTAGACATGGATTTGAGCTTTGTCTCCCTAGGGTTTCATCCCCTTTGTATCAAGGCTACCCTTGTTGGATGATTTGATTTGGTGTGTGAGATTCTAGTGCTACCCACTCTCTCTCCCACTCCTAGATTCATCTCCCTCACCAATCTCTCCCCTCGGAATTCTACCGCGCGTCTCTTCCGGGTTGATTCTATTGGCGTGGTCCATCGAGCCACGGGGGTAAGTATCGATTGTATCGGGTTGGTGTGCGTGCGTGAGTTCCTCGTGTTCTTCGTGTTCGTCGTGTTCTTCGCGCTCTCCCTCTCTTTCCCTTTGGATTTCGGGTCAACCGCAAGATCGGGCCACAAATGGGGTCTTAGACCTCATCATATGGTATCAGACAGCATTTGGTTTCCGCGGATTTGACCCCCCACCCACCCAATTTCGTCTCTAAAAATTTTCCCCAAAAAAATCCCCAAAAATAGCCCTAAATTTCCTTTTGACAGATCCACGATTTGGTTGCGTTTTGAGTGGTTTTGGTCCATGGATTCGATGTTATTGTGCTTGATCTACTATTTCCCCCACTTCTAGCCCCCAATTCCATCGTTTTCCTTCGATTTGGATCGATTTGGACGAGTTTTGCTCAAGAACAGGAGAGAGAAACGCAAACCGGCCCGTAACCCGGTCAACCGGCCGCGTGACCGGGCCGGCCGGCGCTAGAGCGGGTCAACCGGGCGCCCAACCGGGTGCCAACCGGGCCGAACCCGGTCAACCGGGCGGCAGACCGGCCGGCCGGCGCTGTGGCCGGCCAACCGGGCGCCAGACCGGGCGCCACCACTCGCACCTCCGCCGCCGACCACCACCACTCCTCTCCACCACCGGCAAGCTCCGTCACCCTCCCAAACCACCGGTACACACCACCGCGGCCCCATAACCACCGCCGCAACCGCAAGAGCATCGACACCACCCACCACCGCTTACCACCGCCACCACCGCCAAGCTACTTTGACCCTTTTCTTCCGCTAACTTGTGTTTTCTTGTTCGGTTTGAGTGCCTTGTTTGTGAAACTAACCCGCAGCTTCCGAAGCAAGCGACGACATCCGAGGCACCTCGAACTTGCAACCGTACTCGGACACCACCGCCATCATAGCAAGTTGTTTGTTCCGACACCGCCTAACATTTTCATCTAGGTATAACTTGCATTCCCCTTGTAACCCCTCTTCTTTTGCGATCTATCCTATCGAGCATAGCTTATTAAGTATTGCGAGACATTGCACGTGGCCCCGATTGTGAGGTGTGTGTGTAGTGTGGAGTCAAGATTCTAAGCAAAACTCGTGTGGCAAAATAGCAAAAGCGAGCTAACGCTAACATAGTGCGAGAAAAAGCCGCAAAAACACAAAAAGAACAAAAGAGTGCAAGTGCCACCATACATACAAATACAAAAGAGTGTCAAGTGCCACCAAATACAAAAGAGAAAAAGCTTTTAAGGAAAAGAGAGAAAAGAGAAGAGAGGCCGCGTGTGAATCTTGTTGTCTCTTCGTTTGCAACCAAAGCTTTGCCTCTCCTTGTGTTAGTGTGACACCGATCACCCTTGCTTTCGGGCTTCTTACACTTTTCCGCTGATTCCTTGGTCGCACTAACCCCGTTCATCTCTCGTGTGCGTTCCACATCTTTTCCGTGTTTATAGTGATCATCGCTTTGACATTTGATTTTTGGATTTTACCCACTCTTGACAATACACTTGATTTCGGATTTCGTCTTTTGGCTTTCCACCATACTCTCCTAACACCATATTTGCTAGCTTTTGCGTGTGCTTTTGTGTGAGTGCCCGATACATTTGTTCTAACTCTCGGTTTGTTGGATCACCCCAATCTTGTCATACCACGGTAAGGTTGCGAGGTAGTGTTCTTCCACTAACATACACCATATAGATACCATCGTGCTAACATGTATAGCGACGAAGAAGATACGGAGGAGTACACGGAGCACTTCGAGGAGGACTCCTCTTCAAGCACCGCGGATGTGGAGGAACATGTGGAGCTCTACTCCGACTATGGCTCCGAAAGCATCACCGACATCTCCGACATCGAGGAGCTTGACAACGACCATGGCTCCCCAAGCATCATCGACATGGACGACATGGTGGAGCAACGCCACGCCTACGACATCGACACCATGGCGGAGCCTCACCTAGTCACCTACTTGGCAAATGGAGCTACATATGAAGATAGAGGACCTCCACGATGGCACCATCATAGGGATCATCAAGAGCGTCCCCATCATGAGCGTCATCGACACACTTCTCCGAGCTCCACAAGGCGCCACCATGAGAGTGCTTATGCACAAGATCGTCGACTTCAAGCACATCATGTGGAGCATCAAGAGCGTCCCCAACATGATCGTCATCGACACTCTTCTCCAAGCCCCACAAGGCGCCACAAGCAACATGCCAAGCCACATGAGCTATCCTCTAGGCATGTCAAGGATCGTCATCGACATACACCTTCTCATGATCGTCGTCGACCACCACCGTCGCATGGCTCCCATCGACATATGTCACCCCGTGATCATCGCCGACACAAGCCACCCCATGAGCGCCATCGGCCAACATCTTCCACGGTTCTTCGACGACACCACTCAAGCCATGGTGATGATGCACGAAGACGAGATCCTCGACATGCGTACGACAAACACCATCATTTGGTGTCTACCACTCCGAGGATGGCAAGTGCACATCGCACATACCTTCGCCTACGCGCGACTTCCACCTCTTGTGCCACCACCACAATGGCCTCTAGCTCGACATATGCCTATGGACTCCGATGCTACAAGTGCAAGCAACAAGGCCACCCTCCACGGGAATGTCCCAATCTCCTATGTGAGGTATGCAAGGCCAAGGGTCACATGGCATGGCAATGCACATCGACGAGCACCGACATGCTCCACTTCGACGAGCTACAAGCCCAAGCCACCAAGAAGCCTACGGCGCCCACACTTCAAGATGAAGACCTCCAAGGCCAACGCAAGGATGATGTGGATCCGAGCCTAGCTCTCCACGACACTACGGCGCCACCGATGGAGGACGACTTGGGAGGCGATGGAGTTGAGATGGTTGAGCATGGGAACTTCCCTTCGACCAAGGAGGCGCATGGAGATGAGAAAGTCGAGCCTACTCCTATATGCTTGATTGATGAGTTGGTACCAATCCCATGTGAGCATGAGAGCCACCTAGCCCACTTGAGTGAGAGTGATAGTGAGTTGAGTGACTCCCACCCCATATGTGAGTTTGAGTGCTTCCATTTGGAGGACATGAGTGATACACTAAGTGTGTCTTCTTATGTTGCACTAGGTTCCACGGAGGACGAGTTCCCGATCATGGAGACGATGTACATGGTGCATGAAGATGATGATATCTCACCATGCTTGCTTCAAGACGGACATGTCGACCACATGGACTCTCCTACCTCCACAACACCTACCTCAAACGAGTCGGCCTACAAAGGTAACAACATAGGTGTTGATGATGCCATGATCCCACTAGTGGACATGATGACTTATGAGTGCATGCATGATCTTGATGATACATTTGCTACGTCACATGCTACTTTCACTTTCCCATGTGATGCTTTGCTTGATAACATTGTTGATCATGTGGAATTGATTGATTGTGATACCATGACCATGCCATGCTATGAGATTTTCACTTTTTCCCCGCTTGCTCACAATGATAATGATTATGATAATACTTGTGTTGTGCCACCCTTGATGAACACTTTCTCTTTACATAGGGTTGTCGACAACAATGATAACATGTTGAACATGCTTTGCCCAAAATGTTTGCACCATTCCATGATCCTTGCATCCAAGATTGTGAACAATTGCTCTTTCTTATGCTTGGTATGCAAGAATGCTTATTTCATTGTCCACGAGATGGCCCACATAGCCTTCTCACTTTTTGATGATCATGAGTTACCACATGCCATGAATACACCTTCTCGCCATATGCACCATCGCCATGCATTTCATACTATCTTGCTTGACACTAATGGTGATGTGCACAAGTCATGGAACATCATGATGGATGATGTGTTCCTTTACCATGCACACACGCTTTTTGTTCTCTCTATTGTGTGTATAGGTAACCGAACGACAATATCCACCGCCACGGAGCATGAGTTGACGAAACGTGCAATTGAGAGCTACCCCAACAAGGTCGAACTACATCACCAAACCCGTGAGATTCACACCAACGGGTATGTTCCCAAACGCTTTCGCCCTCATGTGTTTCCGACTTGTCTTGTCGAGCTTTCGGTTTGGTCCAATGCCTCGTCACCTCTTTTGCCTCTTATGCAACATATCTTGACACATCTTGTTGGCACAATGGTTGTTGTATGCCTTGATGTTATCATCATACACTCCGAGAATCTCAAGGACCATGTCATACATGTGAGAGACACCTTATACATCTTGTGCCACATGCCACACAAAAAGTTGTTTTTCTTTGGATTTCTCATTTCATCTATGGCAATTGAAAGTGATTCTTTGACACTTGAGGATATTCATACTCGGCTCACGCCAACCATACTTTCCCAAGCTAGAAGTTTCCATCTCTTTGCCATTGCACATAACAATTTTGCCCAAAATTTTGCCGCCGATACTTGCCTTTTGATTGTTCCATTTGTGTGGGACAATGCTTCACAACACATTTTTGACACTTTACAAAGGAAACTTTTACATGCACAAATTTTTGCCCTACCACATTTTAGATACATCGACACTCTTTTGGTTCCCATTTTTGCCAAATGCCTCTTGGAGAAACGACTTGATGCTTCGTATTTGATTGAGAGCCTCTTGTTCGCCGATCACAAAATTGGCATCCACAAGCTTTCCGTTCGAAAGTTGTTTTTCCCCAAGTTCTTCTTCGACCGCTTCATCGACAAACAAACTCCCAAGTACTTGGTGAGCAAGACGTCCACCATCTCGGACCTCTCGCCACAACATGGATATGAGGAGGAACAAGAGTCGAGGACGACTCTTCCCCAAGGGGGAGATGATGTAGCCCCGACTATCGTCCACGCTACACCATGGCCAAGGAGTCCCCCAAGTGGACCAACAACACAAATCCCCGCCATATATTTCAAGGTGAACTCTTTCCTCTCTAGGGTCAGACCTCAACACCAACTTGAATGGTATGCTACCTCATGCCTATCATCGTGGTGTCTATAGGTGCCGACATCGACAAGGACCAAGAGAGAAGGAACTCCCATGGTGCGAGGAAGAGAGAAGAAGAAGAAGGAAAGAAGAGAAGAAGGAAGAGGAAGAAGAGGCGGGGGAAGAGGCCCGGCCGGCCCGGAGGCCGGCCAACCGGGCCCCGCACAGGATCCACCCCGAGCGACAACCGGGCGTCGTACTCAACGCCAACCGAGAGGGACGTTTGCGAACTTTCCGGTCCGGCGCCCGGTTGACCGGCTCCGGCACCGGACCGTCCGGTCCGAGGCCCGGTTGGCGTCCGGTTGATCGGATTTCACGGGTTCGACTCGACCGGAAACTGCCCGAGTCGGTCCACCGCATACATATTCGACCCAAGTCGCCTTGTACCTCTATATAAGCACCTAGGTCATCCCCTTTACTCCTTAGACAAGATTTAGGCTTAGACATGGATTTGAGTTTTGTTTCCCTACGGTTTCATCCCCTTTGTATCAATGCTACCCTTGTTGGATGATTGGATTTGGTGTGTGAGATTCTAGTGCTACCCACTCTCTCTCCCACTCCTAGATTCATCTCCCCCACCAATCTCTCCGCTCGGAATTCTACCGCGCGTCTCTTCCGGGTTGATTCTATTAGCGTGGTCCATCGAGCCACGGGGGTAAGTATCGATTGTATCGGGTTGGTGTGCGTGCGTGAGTTCCTCGTGTTCTTCGTGTTCGTCGTGTTCGTCGTGTTCTTCGCGCTCTCCCTCTCCTTCCCCTTGGATTTCGGGTCAACCGCAAGATCGGGCCACAAACGGGGTCTTAGACCTCATCGGATAGCATATCTTCACGAATGGATGACCAGCAGCGCCGACCATGACCGTGAATGTCGTTGCTAAACGATGCACCGCCGCCTCAACTCCTTCACCGACATTGACACCGAAGGCGTAGGAACATGCGTCAAGATTGATGGCCAGGGCTTCTTATACTGGCCTTTGCGTTCATCTCGGTCCCCCACTCCCTCCGCCTACCCATCCCGTATTGTTGCATTATATCAATTAGGTAATTACAAGAAATTTTACAAATCATGGGTCAATGAAATCCATGGTGAGAATTAAAGATTCCCTCAAAATATTGAGTGCAAACCGAAGCAACAAATGTTTACTTTTCAATTAGACTTGCTATAAGGAGAGAAGGCATCGCTCGTGCAAACTGATACTGAAGGAGATAATGAGAAAGGGCAAACTGATCCTGAAGTAATACGGGTCGATCCATTTTACGGCAAGTATTTTAGGCGGCAACTGCTACACGACACCATGTTATACAAAAATAAAATGAAGCCGGACGTTTTTGCTAGTCCTATGGAAATAATACTACTCGAGGAACGATGGCACAGTTAGGCACCTGTTCAGCAAAGACTCACTCAACAATGTTCTTTAATTATGTTCCAATCCTCCACCCATTATCCAGCAATCAAACATCTCAGGTGATGTCACATCGACATATCCTATGAAACAAAGGAATCTATGCACCTGCTGCACCTATTGGTTGTGGATCTTTTGATGGAAAATAAGAGCATCTCCACTCGTTTGGCCTCCCCACGATGAAATCCGGGGTTAATTTGGTCCGGATTGGACGAAAAAATGGCTTGGGGAGGGCCAGTTTCTCAGCCGCGATCTCTGGCGAAGACGGCGTTTTAATTTTGAAAGACGAAAATCTTGACGAAATACGGCTAAAACGATTGAATTTAGACTAACTTTAATGATATTTACTATATAGAGGGCGAAGTTCAGATATAGAGGCCGACTCCGAAATATTCGAATCCGGCCAGGGAATACAACTTTAAATATTAAACACGGCGCGTCTACATGCCGAAATAGCGGTAGACACCGCGGTAGTCCTTGTCGCCGTCGCTGCCATCGTCGCCGGAGCCGCCGCCGCCACGCGCGCGCGCGCGCCGCCGCCCGGGCCGCTCGCCTTGGTCGAGGTCTCCCCACCGGCCACCGTTGCGAGGCGGGGACGGCGAGGGCTTGTACCACTCGTCGCCGGACTCCTCGAGGTCGATGACGGGGACGGGGACACCGGATGGAGGAGTCGCGGAGCCGGCGGTAGCGAGCGGCCTCGCTCGAGGAGCCGAGCCCGCCGCCTCCGCCTCCTCCTTCTCCCACGGTCCTCGACCAGGCGCAGGGCCGGTCGAGGGGCATGGCGTCTCGGCGGGGACGAGGTCCCGGAGGGACCTCGCCATGAAGGCCTCGAGGATTGCGCTTCTCGGCTGCCGTGGACCTCCTCCTTCACCGGCTTCCGCTCCGTCTCGGAGGTGCCCTCGGTTCGCGCTTGGGGCGAACCAGTGCAAGGTGGCCGCGTGGCGTCGACGACTCGCGGATGACGATCCCGCCGCCGCTGCGATCACGGTTGCGGGACGGGGAAAGAGGCTCCCGCTTCACCGGCGCAAGGTTGGCGCCGACCCGGAGCTCGGCGGCCGACTCCGACGCCCATCCGGACGACGAGGGAGCCGGCAGCCATGCGCCGTGGCTGCCAGCCTGCCCCGCGGCGGCCGGCCGATGCCCTCGACGGCGGCGGCATTGTCGTAACAGGCGGCTGGACGCCCTCGAGGTGCTCGATGACCCGCGCGGGAAGCGCCCGGCCCGGCGACGCTCCACCCGTGCTTGCGTCCGGCGGTGTTGCTGCGCGGCGGCGGTGGGCAGCGGCCGCCGTGAGGGAGGCGAGCTCCCGCTCCCACCGCCGCAGGAAGCAGGAGTTCCACGCTCGTGTAGTTGTCGGGGTGGTAGCGTGCTCGGGCGCGGCTCCCAGTCCGACAAGGCCGCACGGCCCCTCGATGGCGACGCCGAGGGCGTGTCCCGGGCGGCGGCGGGATTGGCACGCCGCCCGCACTTAGCCTCCACCCGCCGCCGGGAGGCCTTGTATCCGGGGGCGTGGGTACTCCCGCCGGTGGAGGAGGCGGCCCTCCCACCCGTGGAGCGACCAGCGGGGAAGCCGTTGTTGGCCGCGCCGCCCCGCGCCGCGGAACGCCATGGATCTCGGGCGCAGGGAGTAGTGGCGATAGGGTTCGCCTCTCGGCCGGGTTTCGCTTCGGGTGCTGCGGTCGCGGCGAAGTTATATAGGCGGGCTGGACTCGGCGATTGAAGCCGCATGGAGATGCTACGCGCCCACGGCAAGATGACCGGCAGCAGCCTTTACCGCGCTATAAGACGATGCGTGTGCCGCTGACCGGCCAGTCCACCTCCCGGGCGGCCGGCGAAAGCCAAGCTTGCCCTCTCAGATTTGAGGATTTCTGATGGAAAAGGTCTGGAT